>NC_059208.1:14918666-15051166 GCF_020615455.1 Coregonus clupeaformis
TAGTGTAGTCACAGTGAGGGATGATATTAAAGTCTGTTATAGTGTAGTCACAGTGAGGGATGCTATTAAAGCCTGTTATAGTGTAGTCACAGTGAGGGATGATATTAAAGTATGTTATAGTGTAGTCACAGTGAGGGATTATATTAAAGTATGTTATAGTGTAGTCACAGTGAAGGATTATATTAAAGTATGTCATAGTGTAGTCACAGTGAGGGATGATAGTAAAGGGATGATATTAAAGGGATGATATTAAAGCCTGTTATAGTGTAGTCACAGTGAGGGATGATATTAAAGTATGTTATAGTGTAGTCACAGTGAGGGATAATATTAAAGTATGTTATAGTGTAGTCACAGTGAGGGATGATATTAAAGTATGTTATAGTGTAGTCACAGTGAGGGATGATGATATTAAAGTATGTTATAGTGTAGTCACAGTGAAGGATGATATTAAAGTATGCTATAGTGTAGTCACAGTGAGGGATGATATTAAAGTCTGTTATAGTGTAGTCACAGTGAGGGATGATATTAAAGTCTGTTATAGTGTAGTCACAGTGAGGGATGATATTAAAGTCTGTTAGAGTGTAGTCACAGTGAGGGATGATATTAAAGTCTGTTAGAGTGTAGTCACAGTGAGGGATGATATTACAGTATGTTATAGTGTAGTCACAGTGAGGGATGATATTAAAGTATGTTATAGTGTAGTCACAGTGAGGGATGATAGTAAAGGGATGATATTAAAGGGATGATATTAAAGCCTGTTATAGTGTAGTCACAGTGAGGGATGATATTAAAGTATGTTATAGTGTAGTCACAGTGAGGGATGATATTAAAGTATGTTATAGTGTAGTCACAGTGAGGGATGATATTAAAGTCTGTTATAGTGTAGTCACAGTGAGGGATGATGATATTAAAGTATGTTATAGTGTAGTCACAGTGAGGGATGATATTAAAGTATGTTATAGTGTAGTCACAGTGAGGGATGATATTAAAGTCTGTTATAGTGTAGTCACAGTGAGGGATGATATTAAAGTATGTTATAGTGTAGTCACAGTGAGGGATGATATTAAAGTCTGTTATAGTGTAGTCACAGTGAGGGATGATATTAAAGTCTGTTAGAGTGTAGTCACAGTGAGGGATGATATTAAAGTATGTTATAGTGTAGTCACAGTGAGGGATGATGAAGTCTGTTATAGTGTAGTCACAGTGAGGGATGATATTAAAGTATGTTATAGTGTAGTCACAGTGAGGGATGATGAAGTCTTATGGTGTAGTCACAGTGAGGGATGATATTAGAGGACTGAGCACGCCCCCATTCTCATCGACGGGGCTGTCGTGGAACAGGTTGAGAGCTTCAAGTTCCTTGGTGTCCACATCACCAACGAACTATCACGGTCCAAACACACCAAGACAGTCGTGAAGAGGGCACGACAAAGCCTATTCCTCCTCAGGAGACTGAAAAGATTTGGCATGGGTCCTCAGATCCTCAAAACATCCTACAGCTGCACCATCGAGAGCATCCTGACTGGTTGCATCACCGCCTGGTATGGCAACTGCTTGGCCTCCGACCGCAAGGCACTACAGAGGGTAGTGCGTACGGCCCAGTACATCACTGGGGCCAAGCTTCCTGCCATCCAGGACCTCTATACCAGGCGGTGTCAGAGGAAGGCCCTCAAAATTGTCAAAGACTCCAGCCACCCTAGTCATAGACTGTTCTCGCTGCTACCGCACGGCAAGCGGTACCGGAGTGCCAAGTCTAGGTCCAAAAGACTTCTCAACAGCTTCTACCCCCAAGCCATAAGACTCCTGAACAGCTAATCATGGCTACCCGGACTATTTGCACTGCCCCCCACCGCCACCCCCCACCCCATCTTTTTACGCTGCTGCTACTCATCTAATTATTTATGCATAGTCACTTTAACTCTACCCACATGTACATATTACTTCAACTACCTCAACTAAAAGGTGCCCCCGCACATTGACTCTGCACCGGTACCCCCCTGTATATATAGCCTCCCTACTGTTATTTTATTTTACTTCTGCTCTTTTTTTTCTCAACACTTTTTTGTTGTTGTTTTATTTTACCTTTTTTATTAAAAATAAATGCACTGTTGGTTAAGGGCTGTAAGTAAGCATTTTACTGTAATGTCTGCACCTGTTGTATTCGGCGCATGTGGCCAATAAAATGTGATCTGATTTGATTTGATTATTAAAGTATGTTGTAGTGTAGTCACAGTGAGGGATGATATTAAAGTATGTTATAGTGTAGTCACAGTGAGGGATGATATTAACATATGTTGTAGTGTAGTCACAGTGAGGGATTATATTAAAGTATGTTGTAGTGTAGTCACAGTGAGGGATGATATTAAAGTATGTTATAGTGTAGTCACAGTGAGGGATGATATTAACATATGTTGTAGTGTAGTCACAGTGAGGGATGATATTAAAGTATGTTATAGTGTAGTCACAGTGAGGGATGATATTAAAGTATGTTGTAGTGTAGTCACAGTGAGGGATGATATTAAAGTCTGTTATAGTGTAGTGACAGTGAGGGATGATATTAAAGTCTGTTATAGTGTAGTCACAGTGAGGGATTATATTAAAGTATGTTGTAGTGTAGTCACAGTGAGGGATGCTATTAATGTATGTTGTAGTGTAGTCACAGTGAGGGATGATATTAAAGTATGTTATAGTGTAGTCACAGTGAGGGATGATATTAAAGTCTGTTATAGTGTAGTCACAGTGAGGGATTATATTAAAGTATGTTGTAGTGTAGTCACAGTGAGGGATGATATTAAAGTATGTTATAGTGTAGTCACAGTGAGGGATGATATTAAAGTATGTTATAGTGTAGTGACAGTGAGGGATTATATTAAAGTATGTTGTAGTGTAGTCACAGTGAGGGATAATATTAAAGTATGTTGTAGTGTAGTCACAGTGAGGGATTATGAAGTATGTTATATTGTAGTCACAGTGAGGGATGATATTAAAGTATGTTATAGTGTAGTCACAGTGAGGGATGATATTAAAGTATGTTGTAGTGTAGTCACAGTGAGGGATTATATTAAAGTATGTTGTAGTGTAATCACAGTGAGTGATGATATTAAAGTATTGTAGTGTAGTCACAGTGAGGGATGATATTAAAGTATGTTATAGTGTAGTCACAGTGAGGGATGCTATTAAAGTATGTTGTAGTGTAGTCACAGTGAGGGATGATGATGTCTGTAATAGTGTAGTCACAGTGAGGGATGATGATGTCTGTTATAGTGTAGTCACAGTAAGTCCCCACAGCAATGTTTCAACATCTAGTGAGGAGAGCAGAGCAGGGCAGAGCAGAGCAGGGTAGGGCAGAGCAGAGCAGAGCAGGGTAGGGTAGGGTAGGGCAGAGAAGGGTAGGGTAGGGTAGAGCAGGGTAGGGCAGAGCAGGGTAGGGCAGGGCAGAGCAGGGTAGAGCAGGGCAGAGCAGGGTAGGGCAGAGGAGAGCAGAGCAGAGCAGGGCAAAGCAGGGCAGAGCAGGGCAGGGCAGGGCAGGGCAGAGCAGAGCAGAGCAGAGGAGAGCAGAGCAGGGCAGAGCAGGGCAGGGCAGAGCAGGGCAAAGCAGGGCAGGGTAGGGCAGAGGAGAGCGGAGCAGGGTAGGGCAGAGGAGAGCAGAGCAGGGCAGAGCAGGGCGGGGCAGGGCAGGGCAGAGCAGGGCAGAGCAGGGCAGGGCAGGGCAGAGTCGAGGCAAATGATACCCTCCTGAGCCACATATACGATTTCTAACGGGCTGTTTTTGGATTGCGTAAACAACAACAGTAATTGTGTGATGGTGTTGACCTCTCACTCAAACCCACAGTCATTGTTTTGTCTTATCTTGCACCTACTCCAACATGTTCATGAATATTCTTATTATGTTACTGAATGTATCCAGAGTATTTCCAGATTTCATTATCAACAAACGCTGTGAAAAGTACTGTAAATGTAAATGCACATGCAATCAACAGTGTAATGTTTGGATCCAGTCTTGTGTCAGGTGAACTGTTGTGTCCTCACCTTTGGTCTGATTATTTCCCAATAATGTCCACAGTGTTCCCTTTCAATTGCTACCATGGTAATGCATATGCATTTTATAATTCTTCTGTTAGAAACATCTCAATTTGGCCCTATCCATATAGTGTAAGGGGTTAAATAGCATACAAATAGAAAATGTGTGTGTGTGAGTGAGTGACAGAGACAGAGATAGAGAGAGAGAGAAAGAGAGAGAACGAGAGAGAGCGAGAGAGAGAGAGAGAGAGAGAGAGAGAGAGAGAGAGAGAGAGAGAGAGAGAGAGAGAGAGAGAGAGAGAGAGAGAGAGAGAGAGAGAGAGAGTGTCATGTAGAACAGAGCAGGACAGAAGGGTTGTTACCTCCATGGTGATCCCCTCCTGCTCCAGACAGAGCCCATCCCTGCTCTTCACCTTCTGAGGACTGTAGTAACTGCTCTCCGCCTGCATCTCTGTCAACTGGTCACACACAGACACACACACAGCACACACAGAGAGAGAGAGAGAGAGAGAGGAAACATGGTTGATAAACATGATAGATAAACAAAGTCAACACCATTCTCTTTGGGATCTCACAGAACAAGGCCCTGGAGAGTTGTAATATTTAACTTTAAACACCAGAAAATCAGAGCGAGAAACCGAGAGAGAGAAACCGAGAGAGAGAAACCAAGAGCGAGAGAGAGAGAGAGAGAGAGAGAGAGAGAGAGAGAGAGAGAGAGAGAGAGAGAGAGAGAGAGAGAGAGCGGCATTGGTAGATCTGAGGAGTAACGTCTCACTGAGATGGAGAGGTTCAGAGTTTGAGAAAGAAACTCAGAGACATTAGACTCTTCTGTTGAGTGGTGGTTTCTGGTTCTCAGAACAACACACAGACTGGTCTTAAACACACTCTTCTGTTGAGTGGTGGTTTCTGGTTCTCAGAACAACACACAGACTGGTCTTAAACACACTCTTCTGTTGAGTGGTGGTCTCTGGTTCTCAGAACAACACACAGACTGGTCTTAAACACACTCTTCTGTTGAGTGGTGGTCTCTGGTTCTCAGAACAACACACAGACTGGTCTTAAACACACTTCTGTTGAGTGGTGGTCTCTGGTTCTCAGAACAACACACAGACTGGTCTTAAACACACTTCTGTTGAGTGGTGGTCTCTGGTTCTCAGAACAACATACAGACTGGTCTTAACCACCCTCTTCTGGCCAGGGAGAGAGAGGAGAGAGAGGGGGGTAAGACTCTGGTCAGGGGGAGAGAGGAGAGAGAGAGAGAGGGGTAAGACTCTGGTCAGGGGGAGAGAGAGGGGGGTAAGACTCTGGTCAGGGGGGAGAGAGGAGAGAGAGGGGGTTAGACTCTGGTCAGGGGGAGAGAGAGAAAGAGAGGTGTGATGGCTGGCTGGGTCTGGCTCAGGACCGTGGGTGCAGCTCAGTCCCACCCTTTCAACTGTAACACAGGAAGCAGGTGTAGGCTAGAACAGACTGGAGCAGCTGCACCTTATTATACTGCTGATGGAACCACCTCCCTCTCTTTCCCTCCCTCTGTTCTCCTCTGATATCCCCCTCTTTCCCTCTCTCCCTCCCTCTGTTCTCCTCTGATTTCCCTCTCTCTGTTCTCCTCTGATATCCCCCTCTTTCCCTCCCTCTGTTCTCCTCTGATATCCCCCTCTTTCCCTCTCTCCCTCCCTCTGTTCTCCTCTGATTTCCCTCTCTCTGTTCTCCTCTGATATCCCCCTCTTTCCCTCCCTCTGTTCTCCTCTGATATCCCCCTCTTTCCCTCCCTCTGTTCTCCTCTGATATCCCCCTCTTTCCCTCTCTCCCTCCCTCTGTTCTCCTCTGATATCCCCCTCTTTCCCTCCCTCTGTTCTCCTCTGATATCCCCCTCTTTCCCTCTCTCCCTCCCTCTGTTCTCCTCTGATATCCCTCTCTTTCCCTCCCTCTGTTCTCCTCTGATATCCCTCTCCTTCCCTCTCTTTCCCTCCCTCTGTTCTCCTCTGATATCCCCCTCTTTCCCTCTCTCCCTCCCTCTGTTCTCCTCTGATATCCCTCTCTTTCCCTCCCTCTGTTCTCCTCTGATATCCCTCTCCTTCCCTCTCTTTCCCTCCCTCTGTTCTCCTCTGATATCCCGCTCTTTCCCTCTCTTCCCCTCCCTCTGTTCTCCTCTGTTCTCCTCTGATATCCCGCTCTTTCCCTCTTCCCCTCCTCTGATTTCCCTCTCTTTCCCTCCCTCTGTTCTCCTCTGATATCCCTCTCTTTCCCTCTTTCCCCCCCCTCTGTTCTCCTCTGATATCCCTCTCTTTCCCTCTCTTTCCCTCCCTCTGTTCTCCTCTGATAACCCTCTCCTCTTCTCCCTCTGTTCTCCTCTGATTTCCCTCTCTTTCCCTCCCTCTGTTCTCCTCTGATATCCCTCTCTTTCCCTCTTCCCCCCCCTCTGTTCTCCTCTGATATCCCTCTCTTTCCCTCTTTCCCCCCCCCTCTGTTCTCCTCTGATATCCCTCTCTTTCCCTCTCTTTCACTCCCTCTGTTCTCCTCTGATTTCCCTCTCTTTCCCTCCCTCTGTTCTCCTCTGATATCCTCTCTTTCCCTCTTTCCCCCCCTCTGTTCTCCTCTGATATCCCTCTCTTTCCCTCCCTCTGTTCTCCTCTGATATCCCTCTCTTTCCCTCCCTCTGTTCTCCTCTGATATCCCTCTCTTTCCCTCTTCTCCTCCCTCTGTTCTCCTCTGATATCCCTCTCTTTCCCTCCCTCTGTTCTCCTCTGATATCCCTCTCTTTCCCTCCCTCTCTCTCCTCCCCCTCCACTCCTCCCTCTCCTTTCCTCGTTCCGCTGGTTTAATCACGTGCCTTCCCAGCAACCCCTGGGAGTGGCAGCAAACAACAAGGACCGTTCTGAAAGAGAGCGATTTGTTTCACCACGTCAACGCTGCTCCTAGCTCTCTGAAGACCTGCCCATCAGACAAATCACTGCCTTATCCAGAGACAACATGGCCTCCTGGCGAGGCTAGGATAACATAGCGGCTAGCGTAGCAGGACTCTGCTGACTGTACCTGGGCCTAAAACAATATAGTAACTGGATGGAGCTTTAGTTACCGCTGCTAAGCTAGCTACCTCTTCTGTCGTCAGCCAGTATGGCCCTAAAAGGTCCAACACTAATAAAATGGTGCTTTATTAGGCATCTTGAACGTTCATTAACTTTTAAAACACGTTTCAATGGGCTCACTGATCCTTAGGAGCTTGACAGCCAACCAAGAGTCAAAAAGATGAAACAACCATGTTTTTGATGGGAACGCTTTGTTCAAAACACTACAAACATCAATACTCCCATGTGCTGAGAATGGAAAAAATCATAAAATGACAAGTTGTCAACAGCAGATCAGCAAGTGAATAATTGAATGGGACTATGCCTAGTAGGACAAGGCTTTTTCTCTTTCCAACCTTTCACCCGTCTGTATAAGTCATTAGGTAAAATGCCAGTATTTCTGATCAAATAACATGGATTGATCTAGAGGAGTTATTCTCAATCAGAAGGTGAAATAACGTTCTGGTGTTTCATTGCCATGTCAGAGAGAGTCAGGTCCCTGTACTGCCTGTCTGGCTGTTCAAAGGGGAAATTCCCCCTCAAATTAAATACTTCCGCTAAATGTGAACGTTTAAAATCAAACGCCATCCCTTCGGCTGTCTGCAATTACTCCTGAGGAGAGGAGAGCCAATTAATTGATTAAAAGAACTCAAACACTACAGGAACAATTTAAACATTATTAGAAAAGCGGCAGGCTCCATTTGGCATGATATTTAACCTCCTTCCCCCAATGAGATGCTAATGCAGAAACGTGATCTGAGGGATCTGAACCTGAGGGAAAACACAGATGAATGCCAATGATTCTGAGAGAGGAGAGAGAGAGAGAGAGCGGGAGGGTAAGATTATGGAGCGTATCTGGTTGTGAATAGTCATATCATACCATGTATTATGTCTAAAACATTAACGTGACCCCAGACGGCAGTTAGCAGTTACAGGTCACTCTCCATCCCTTACCCTCGTACCCCGCACACACACCCCTCCCCGTACTGTACCACACACACACACACACACCTCCCCGTACTTTACCACAGAGACACACCTCCCCGTACCGTACCACACACCCCTCCTCGTACCGTACCACACACCCCTCCTCGTACCGTACCACACACCCCTCCTCGTACCGTACCACAGAGACACACCTCCCCGTACCGTACCACACACCCCTCCCCGTACCGTACCACAGAGACACACCTCCCCGTACCGTACCACACACCCCTCCCCGTACCGTACCACACAGAGACAAAGAGAAAGAGGATGTAGATGTCCTGCAGATCAAGCTGCTGTACTGTAAAACTAAACCACAACTGGAAAGGTAGCGGTGGTACAACAACAACAATGTTAGTAGGAAAAATGCATAACTGCTAACATAACTATATATTATTTTTTGTCTTTAGAAATTCAATTCTAGCACATTATCTGAAAGAACGTCCACAATATTCCAATCCTCCACACACACACTCCCTGGTGTTCCTACCTTGAACGTGACAGAGGCCTTGGTGCAATAGAACCCTATGGAGACAACAGGGTCTTTAGGTGTGTTCTGCTGTGGGCTGGAGCCGCCTACACCTCCCTCCTCCCGCTGCTGGTAGAAGCCTTCCTCTCCCTCCTCATCCTCAGCTCCCACGATGGCTGGGACGAAGGACCAGGCCCAGGACACCCAGCCCTGGTCCCCCTCTTCCCCCTGCATGTAAAGCTCTGTGCTGGGGTACTGTCCTGCCATGGCCTGGGCCTCTGGGTCTCCTTCCAGACCTGAGGAACAATAAGACACAACACAGATCGGTCAGCTCCATGTCAATACACTGGAAGGCTGGGGGACTATGGGAAGGCTGGGGGACTATGCGAAGGCTGGAGGACTATGGGAAGGCTGGGGGACTATGGGAAGGCTGGGGGACTATGGGAAGGCTGGGGGGACTATGGGAAGGCTGGGGGGACTATGGGAAGGCTGGGGGACTATGGGAAGGCTGGGGGACTATGGGAAGGCTGGGGGACTAAGGGAAGGCTGGGGGACTATGGGAAGGCTGGGGGACTATGGGAATAATTGTGTTTAGTTCATTAGGATCCCCATTAGCTGTTGCACATGCAGCAGCTACCCTTCCTGTGGACCAAACAGAACACAAGTACAGAACAAGTTTAGACATCAACAACCTAAGTGTCCTGTAAGAAGATAGACATCAACAACCTAAGTGTCCTGTAAGAAGATAGACATCAACAACCTAAGTGTCCTGTAAGAAGATAGACATCAACAACCTGAGTGTCCTGTAAGAAGATAGACATCAACAACCTAAGTGTCCTGTAAGAAGATAGACATCAACAACCTAAGTGTCCTGTAAGAAGATAGACATCAACAACCTAAGTGTCCTGTAAGAAGATAGACATCAACAACCTAAGTGTCCTGTAAGAAGATAGACATCAACAACCTGAGTGTCCTGTAAGAAGATAGACATCAACAACCTAAGTGTCCTGTAAGAAGATAGACATCAACAACCTAAGTGTCCTGTAAGAAGATAGACATCAACAACCTAAGTGTCCTGTAAGAAGATAGACATCAACAACCTAAGTGTCCTGTAAGAAGATAGACATCAACAACCTGAGTGTCCTGTAAGAAGATAGACATCAACAACCTAAGTGTCCTGTAAGAAGATAGACATCAACAACCTAAGTGTCCTGTAAGAAGATAGACATCAACAACCTAAGTGTCCTGTAAGAAGATAGACATCAACAACCTAAGTGTCCTGTAAGAAGATAGACATCAACAACCTGAGTGTCCTGTAAGAAGATAGACATCAACAACCTAAGTGTCCTGTAAGAAGATAGACATCAACAACCTAAGTGTCCTGTAAGAAGATAGACATCAACAACCTAAGTGTCCTGTAAGAAGAGGACCCTTGCCAAATGAAATCTGTTTGACATATCAATGTCCCGTAGAGGCAGAATATTGATGAAAAGAAGACACTTTAATAAAGTCCAATGTGTTCAACCATATTGCTCTTAGCTACTGTTTAAACACTCAACTTAAAACATAGAACCTTAAACCTTAAAACAACAAACCCTTGCGGACTTAGTGATAATGCAATTATAGGAACTCTCATCATTTCAGGGAATGAATGAACCATCAGTGAAAGAAAACACAGCTTTGATTACACGTCAGTCAGACAGCGGCGTGACGTAGCCCTCAGTGAATTTGGTCTTCCTGTGGGTTGGACTGAAAGTTGATTCAGCTGGGAGCTGAACACTACAAACAACTGGAGGCAGAGCCAGAGAGGACTCAGCAAAGTTGATTCAGCTGGCAGCTGAACACTACAAACAACTGGAGGCAGAGCCGAGGCACGCAGGTGAGGCAGGATGTAGTGGTTTTCAGTCAGACAGGCAGTCAGGTAGGCAGACAGGTAAGCAGGCATTCAGTCAGATAGGCAGCCAGTCTGTCAGTCAGATGGGAAGGCAGCCAGTCAGTCAGTCAGTCAGCCAGTCAGTCCATAATGCTTCAGACTAGAGTAGTGGTTCCCTAACCTTTTCACTCATGCCCCCCTTCCATCATCAGCAATTTTAAAGTGAATTTCCTAACAAAGAAGAGGAGTAGGTGGCCAGTACGTTGCAATACACTTTAGTGAACTATTAACAGAATCTATTTATAAAATAATACATATGGGAGCAGTCAGCCTAAAAAACCTAGCGGAGAAAAAAAAAACGTTAGCTGGCATGGGCTAATTGATCTGGACAAGTTTTAAATAGTTATAAATAATTCCTTAAAAAGCAGATCTACAATAATAATAATGTGGGGGGAGGGACTCCCCTGCCGACCCCCAGCTTGGGAACCACTGGGCTAGAGGGTTCAGCCCAACCAACCTCCCTGACAGCATCCTGACAGCAGAGTCCTGTTCATGGCTAACCAAGGGCTGAATCACAGCGACCACAGTCAGTCAAAGGCCTTGGCCAGGACCAGGGGAGAGGAGCTGGGGGGCTGGGGGCTGCAGCCAAGCTGCGGGGCTGTAGGCAAACCACTCGGCCAGGGGCTGGGGCCTGTGAGCGAGTCGCCTGGAGGGGGTCACGCGGTTCTCTAACGTGGCTCCCCTGACCTATGAACCTATCCCATCGTGTCCGTTTCCCTGAGCTGGCCTGCTCCCCTCTGCGACAGCCAGCGGAAGCTGATGTCAATAGACAAGAATGTGCTCTCTCTCTCTCTCTCAAAACAATACCCCACGTGAGGTCACAGCACAGGAATCCCACAGGCTTAGGCGGTGAAAATTATGTCATGTTTTAATTAAATCTTTCACTTTGCGAATTGGCAGTTGAGAAATCCACTGTTGTGGCTTTTTCTGGTCGTCGTTTTTTTTAAACTTCCTGTGAGTCTTTGAGGTGTCAGTTCTACACACCAAGCACTTCTACGTCCAGCCCTGCCTGCCTGCCCACTCAGATAGATTTGAAGTTGTGAAGCAATAAAAAGAAAGAGTAATTAAAAATCAAGTGATCAGAACTGTGGCTGGGAAGAGGCTTTGAAGTGTTAATCCTGGTAGTGACAGAGACAGACAGACAGACAGACAGACAGACAGACAGGGCCTCCAGATTCCCTTAGAGATAAAAACCCTCTGGCAATGTCCCAAACCACACCCTGTCCCCTAGTGCACTACATAGGGAATAGGATGCCATTTGGAACACGTGATAAAAAGATGCCACTGGAACGGTTTCAGGTCTCTGACCAGCAGGTGAGGAGTGAAATGTTCCTTTCCCCCTCGGTGCAGTCTGAGCTGATCGCTGTGACTGGATGAGCGGTGGCACTACAGAGCTGAACAGTCAGACTGGATGAGAGGTGGCACTACAGAGCTGAACAGTCAGACTGGATGAGAGAGGACATTACAGAGCTGAACAGTCAGACTGGATGAGAGGTGGCACTACAGAGCTGAACAGTCAGACTGGATGAGAGAGGACATTACAGAGCTGAACAGTCAGACTGGATGAGAGGTGGCACTACAGAGCTGAACAGTCAGACTGGATGAGAGAGGACATTACAGAGCTGAACAGTCAGACTGGATGAGAGGTGGCACTACAGAGCTGAACAGTCAGACTGGATGAGAGGTGGCACTACAGAGCTGAACAGTCAGATTGGAATAGAGAGGACATTACAGAGCTGAACAGTCAGACTGGATGAGAGGTGACACTACAGAGCTGAACAGTCAGACTGGATGAGAGGTGGCACTACAGAGCTGAACAGTCAGACTGGATGAGAGGTGGCACTACAGAGCTGAACAGTCAGACTGGATGAGAGGTGGCACTACAGAGCTGAACAGTCAGACTGGATGAGAGGTGGCACTACAGAGCTGAACAGTCAGACTGGATGAGAGGTGGCACTACAGAGCTGAACAGTCAGATTGGAATAGAGAGGACACTACAGAGCTGAACAGTCAGACTGGATGAGAGAGGACATTACAGAGCTGAACAGTCAGACTGGATGAGAGAGGACATTACAGAGCTGAACAGTCAGACTGGATGACTAGTGACACTACAGAGCTGAACAGTCAGACTGGATGAGAGAGGACATTACAGAGCTGAACAGTCAGACTGGATGAGAGAGGACATTACAGAGCTGAACAGTCAGACTGGATGAGAGAGGACATTACAGAGCTGAACAGTCAGACTGGATGACTAGTGACACTACAGAGCTGAACAGTCAGACTGGATGAGAGAGGACATTACAGAGCTGAACGGTCAGACTGGATGAGAGAGGACATTACAGAGCTGAACAGTCAGACTGAATGACTAGTGACACTACAGAGCTGAACAGTCAGACTGGATGAGAGAGGACATTACAGAGCTGAACAGTCAGACTGGATGAGAGAGGACATTACAGAGCTGAACAGTCAGACTGGATGAGAGAGGACATTACAGAGCTGAACAGTCAGACTGGATGAGAGGTGGCACTACAGAGCTGAACAGTCAGACTGGATGAGAGAGGACATTACAGAGCTGAACAGTCAGACTGGATGAGAGAGGACATTACAGAGCTGAACAGTCAGACTGGATGAGAGAGGACATTACAGAGCTGAACAGTCAGACTGGATGAGAGAGGACATTACAGAGCTGAACAGTCAGACTGGATGACTAGTGACACTACAGAGCTGAACAGTCAGACTGGATGACTAGTGACACTACAGAGCTGAACAGTCAGACTGGATGAGAGAGGACATTACACAGCTGAACAGTCAGACTGGATGAGAGAGGACATTACAGAGCTGAACAGTCAGACTGGATGAGAGAGGACATTACAGAGCTGAACAGTCAGACTGGATGAGAGAGGACATTACAGAGCTGAACAGTCAGACTGGATGAGAGAGGACATTACAGAGCTGAACAGTCAGACTGGATGACTAGTGACACTACAGAGCTGAACAGTCAGACTGGATGACTAGAGACACTACAGAGCTGAACAGTCAGACTGGATGACTAGTGACACTACAGAGCTGAACAGTCAGACTGGATGACTAGTGACACTACAGAGCTGAACAGTCAGACTGGATGACTAGTGACACTACAGAGCTGAACAGTCAGACTGGATGACTAGTGACACTACAGAGCTGAACAGTCAGACTGGATGACTAGTGACACTACAGAGCTGAACAGTCAGACTGGATGACTAGTGACACTACAGAGCTGAACAGTCAGACTGGATGACTAGTGACACTACAGAGCTGAACAGTCAGACTGGATGACTAGTGACACAACTACACCTTCCCACTCCACAGACACCAAGCCCCTCCTCCTTCTGTGCTGTGTGCACCAAGCCCCTCCTCCTTCTGCACCAAGCCCCTCCTCCTTCTGCACCAAGCCCCTCCTCCTTCTGTGCTGTGTGCACCAAGCCCCTCCCGTACCCCTCAACAACACAGATGAAAGACCACTTCTTCCTCTCTAACAAAAAGCAGTTTCAACTCGGTATTTGCATTTGAGATTTGGGCCAACAGAATCGGTCAATTCCCCTTCTTTTTTTTATTTGTATATAATTATTAGATTATTATTTTTTTTATTTTTTTTACACCAAATAAAAACGTATACACACGAACCTGCCCAAACCTGCATGTTCACACCCCCATCCCTTCCCTGCTGTCTGCATTATTGTTTGCCACTTGGCCTTAAATTGTACCAATTTGTTTTTCTCAGTCGGTGTCGCCCATGCTATTTCAATATTTCAATAATAAATCATTTGATAATTCCATTGTGTTAATGATGTCGGATTGATTTCCACGTTTTTAATATACGTTTTTTCAAGATGAGTGATGAGAAGAGAATCTTCCAGCCCATTGGGTATCTCACTACACCCCCATATGCCACGTCTTGAAAAATGCAGACAGATGGATTAAAAGTAAGTTTACATTGTAATACTTCTGACAGCCAACTTTCTAACTCCGCCCATTACTTTTGGACTTCATAGCATTCCCAGAAGGCATGGATTATTGAATCGTTGTTAGGTTTACACTTAAGACATGACTCTGCCGTTGTGCTGTAGAATGTGAATTTTGTCTCTTGTATAATACATTCTATACATTAGTTTATACTGGATTAAGTGTACATTTTCGGTAAGTGTACATTTGTTAGTTATGGCCCAACATTCCCTCCATCTTGTGCCAACATCAGTTATTTTTAAGTCTTGGTTCCAACAGTTTTTCCTAAGAGATTGTCAGTTGGATATGCTCTCTGCAAGGTTTTCTATATCTTACCTATCAATCATATGAAAATCATTTTCTGACTCAAATAAGATTCCCTCAAGGTTGCTCTGATGTCGAAAAGATTTCAAATCGAAATTTAGTGATAAGTAACTTTAAAAATGCATGTATTTGAAATGATCTACATTGGTCAGTCCAAAATTACTTTTTAATTCTGTCATGGAAATAAATGAATTTCCTGTTACCAAGTCATCTACGGTTTCTATGCCTTTAGTTTTCTATGTGGACCAATTTATCAGTGAATTCTGAAAATCTATCCAAGGATTGTTCCATAAGGTTGTGTTTTTAGGGAGTGATATTGGTTCTTGTAGAATACGTTTCATTTTCTTCCATATTGTTACAGTGTTCTTAACTAGGAAGCTATTAATGTTCTTAGCTTTATCCTTTGAAAATGGACACGTGAAAAGATTCTGGGGATGAGCATCTTCAGTATGTACCCATCGTTCCTCTTTAGTGCATTTAACTATATGGAACCATGCCATTTTAAAGAGGTTTATTCTACCTGTAAGATTTATGGGAATATTATTACATTTAATTAGATCTGTTTCATATTGTTGATTAATGGAATAAAGTTATCTTTATATATTTCTTGTTTGTTGTCACTTAAACATTCTAAGTATTTCATATTATTTGTGGTCCACATAAAGGATTACTGTAGATTATTAGTTATTCTTTTTCTTTTTCGGGGGTTTTCAACGTTAATTTTATATCCTGAGATTTTAGAGTATTCTGAAAATATGTTTTGCAAATGGGGCATTGCGTTTTCAATATTGGTCAAGTATAATCAGGAGATCATCTGTAAAAAAAAAAAAAAAATGTTTAGTTTCTATTCATGTTTATCAATACTGATACCTGTTACGTGTGGGTCCTGTCTAATTCTTTCTGCAAGCGGTTCAATTACCAGGGCAAACAGGAGGGGGAGAGAGGACATCCATGTCTTGTGCCCCTTTCTAAAGCAATTTCATCAGATAATAAATTATTTGTGTATATTTTTGCTTTAGGACATTTATTCAATATTTTTATAAAATGTATTATTTCAGCTGGAAAGTTAAAAACTTCCAAAGTTTTGAATAGAAAAGGCCATTCAAGACGTCGAAAACCTTTTGGCATTAACAGCTATTATTGATAAATCTATAATTTGGTTTTTTTGCATATTGTATTAAACTGAAACATGTTCTTGTTTGTGTCTATTTTTTATAAACCCTGTTTGATATGTATCAGGTCTGGTAAGATACTTTTGCTATTCTATTGCTTATAAGCTTTATTATTATTTTATTGTCACAATTTATTAAACTTATGGGTCTATAATCAGCAGGGGATGCTCCAGATTTTCCTGGTTTTAACATAACAGAAATAACTGTTTGATATATGGAGCTAGAAAGTATTGAATTGAGTGACGTGTGTTGTCATTTGTGTAAATAGGTGGACTACTTTGTCAAAATGTTGAACAGAATTCTATGGGAAAGCCATCCATTCCTGGTGCTTTTCTCCTAATGTTTTAACAGTATCTAATAATTTATGTATTCTTGGGTGATCTCTGTTTTTAGGGATTCTTTTTTGTCTGCTGATAATTCCTTCAGAGTTGTTGAGTCTAAGAAGGCTTTACGATCCGTCCAACTGTTGTTTCATTACGATTTATATACATTTTTAAATAAACTTTAAATTGTCATTAATCGCGTTGTTGTTTCTAATTACTGTTTTGTATCTTTACCTTTTACAATTACAACTGCTTTAGCATGTATTTGTTTTGTGAGAGCTGAAAAATATTTACCAGGTTTACTTGCCATTAAGTAGTATGCTTTATTTGAGTTTAACATGTAGTTGTTGGCTCTCTTCAAGAGTAAAAGATCATATTCGTGCTTAAGTTCAAACATTTTATTTTCTTCTTTACCTTGTACGATTTTTTATGGGCTTTTTCTAAGATACGCTACATGACCAAAAGTATGTGGACACCTGCTCGTCAAACATCTCATTCCAAAATCATGGGCATTAATATGGAGTTGGTCCCCCCTTTGTCTGCTATAACAGCCTCCACTCTTCTGGGAAGGCTTTCCACTAGATGTTGGAACATTACAGCGGGTACTTGCTTCCATTCAGCCACAAGAGCATTAGTGAGGTCGGGCACTGATGTTGGGAGATTAGGCCTGGCTCGCAGTCGGCGTTCCAATTCATCCCAAAGGTGGTTCAATGGGGTTGAGGTCAGGGCTCTGTGCAGGCCAGTCAAGTTCTTCCACACCGATCTCAACAAACCATTTTTGTATGGACGTCGCTTTGTGCACAGGGGCATTGTCATGCTAAAACAGGAAAGGGCCTTCCCCAAACTGTTGCCACAAAGTTGGAAGCACAGAATCATCTAGAATGTCATTGTATGCTGTAGCGTTAAGATTTCCCTTCACTGGAACTAAGGGGCCTAGCCTGAACCATGAAAAAAAGCCCCAGACCATTATTCCTCCTCCACCAAACTTTACAGTTGGCACTATGCATTGGGCAGGTAGCGTTCTCCTGGCATCCGCAAAATCCAGATTCGTCCGTCGGACTGCCAGAAGGTGAAGCGTGATTCATCACTCCATAGAACGCGTTTCCACTGCTCCAGAGTCCAATGGCGGAGAGCTTTACACCACTCCAGCCGACGCTTGGCATTGCACATGGTGATCTTAGGCTTGTGTGCGGCTGCTCGGCCATGGAAACCTATTTCACAAAGCTCCTGACGAACAGTGTTTGTGCTGATGTTGCTTCCAGAGGCAGTTTGGAACTCGGTAGTGAGTGTTGCAACCGAGGACATACTTTTATATATCTAGTGTAGTGATTTTTTTTTTTTACATTTTAATTTCGAAATCAGATTTCACTTTAGCGCAGTATGAGATTATCATTCCCCTAATGTACGCCTTAAAGGCATCCCAAATGATATCGGCGTCAGCTTTTCTCTGTTTCGGGTCTAGAAGATGCGCACCGTTTATTCTCCATGTGTATTTTCTATTGATGTAATTAAACATGATACCGGAGGATGTCAGGGGAAAGGGTTTATTCTTATTTATCAGGATGGCTGCACCTCTGCTGTTATTACAGTAGGTGGCAGCATAGGCCACTCCAACCCAGCTCCTTCTTAGATCTCTCTCTCTCTCTCTCTCTCTCTCTCTCTCTCTCTCTCTCTCTCTCTCTCTCTCTCTCTCTCTCTCTCTCTCTCTCTCTCTCTCTCTCTCTCTCTCTCTCTCTCTCTCTCTCTCTCTCTCTCTCTCTCTCTCTCTCTCTCTCTCTCTCTCTCTCTCTCTCTCTCTCTCTCTCTCTCTCTCTCTCTCTCTCTCTCTCTCTCTCTCTCTCTCTCTCTCTCTCTCTCTCTCTCTCTCTCTCTCTCTCTCTCTCTCTCTCTCTCTCTCTCTCTCTCTCTCTCTCCCTCTCCCTCTCTCCCTCCCTCTCCCTCTCCCCTCTCCCCTCCCCTCCCCCTCCCCTCCCTCTCCCTCTCCCTCTCCCCTCCCTCCCCTCCCCCTCCCTCCCTCTCCCTCCCCCTCCCTCCCCCCCCTCCCTCCCTCCCTCCCCTCCTCCCTCCCTCCTCCCTCCCTCCTCCCTCCCTCCCTCTCCCTCTCCCTCTCTCCCTCTTCCTCTTCCTAACTCTTCTCATATTTCTCTAAACCTTTATATTTCTTTTTTTGCAGACTTCAATTCATTTCATACAGAGAGGAGGGAAAACACTGGTTAATGGTGAGTGATTGAATGTTTTGGTGAATGACACACAGGCAACTTAATGTGTTCCACGTATTATACATAACATTAATAAAGCATTGGTTGGATTCCACCTAAAACTCACACTGATTCACACACAGTCACACTAACACACTAAGAAACTCTTTCCAGTTCATTAGTTAGAAAAAGAAAACACCTTCAAATGGATGAATTAATATTCCCTTTGAAAATGTTCTTAAGAGAACCACAGGCAATTAAAAGTCACGGCCTATTAATGTGTCCTGAGTGGGAACACACTGAATCCATTACACTCTCTCTCTCTCTGTCTGTCTCTCTCTCACACATCATCAAACACACACACACAGTCAAACACACACACAGGCAAACCCACACACACAGGCAAACCCACACACACAGTCAAACACACACACACACAGTCAAACACACACACACACAGTCAAACCCACACACACAGTCAAACACACACACACACAGTCAAACACACACACACACAGTCAAACACACACACACACACACAGTCAAACACACACACACACACACACAGTCAAACACACACACACACACAGTCAAACACACACACACACAGTCAAACACACACACAGGTTCTGTTCCAACATTGCAGTTACTGGAACAGGCCACAGTCAACGGGAGATAGACTAGACCCATTACACACACACACACACACACACACACACACACACACAGGGAAACACACACACACACACAGCAACACACACACACACAGGGAAAAACACACACAAACAGGGAAACACACACAAGGAACCAGACAGAGTGCTGAAGCCCAGCAGGCCACTAAAACTAAACGCAGCCAAAAGCACCCTATGGGGAACATGTGAGATGTTTAAGTGATGTCAACTATGTATGATGGTGGGATCGTATTGCACAGAGCATATTCAAATCCTTCTTTCATATGTCAGTAAAAGCACAGAGGGCCTTAATAAAGACTATGTATAGTGGCCTCTGTGGCGACTGTCCAACAGCAGAATGATGCTCCAAACAACTAACAGCAATATTAGCACACAACTGGATCATCTCTCCAAAACATGTTTAACCATCTTCAACCATCTCCGTCTAGAACTCTTCCTTCAAAACAATTCAGATTTATCCTCCAGTTATTCAGTGAAACACACTAACAGTCCCTTTGCCTGTCACTGAACAACACACACACACGGTGAAACACACACACACACGGTGAAACACACACACACACACACACACACGGTGAAACACACACACGGTGAAACACACACACACACGTTGAAACACACACACACACACACGTTGAAACACACACACACACACACGGTGAAACACACACACACACACACACACACGGTGAAACACACACACACACACACACGGTGAAACACACACACACACACACGGTGAAACACACACACACGGTGAAACACACACACACACGGTGAAACACACACACACGGTGAAACACACACACACGGTGAAACACACACACACACACGTTGAAACACACACACCAGAACAAGTCTGCTTCCCTCCCGTTTCTCTCCATCTCCTCCAGCGTAACAAGATGTGGAGTGCTCAGTTTCCAAGCAGCGGTCCCCTCTTGTATATTTTTGTGATAGGATACTAATTCATTCTCAGGGTCCCACATAGCAGTAGCATGACACCAATGCTTACATCTGGCATCGGACAGAGAAGGGAGCCCGTGCCAACTAACACTAAAGTTCCAGCAAGAGAGAGAGAGAGAGAGAGAGAGAGAGAGAGAGAGCGAGAGAGCGAGAGAGCGAGAGAGCGAGAGAGAGAGAGAGAGAGAGAGAGAGAGAGAGAGAGAGAGAGAGAGAGAGCGAGAGCGAGAGCGAGATATGGGGAAAGGAGGGAAGGAGGGAGACAGAGAGAGAGAGAGAGAGAGAGAGAGAGAGAGAAAGAGAGCAAGAGAGAGAGAGAGAGAGAAAAAGAGAGAGAGAGAGAAAAAGAGAGAGAGAGCGAGCGAGAGCAAGAGAGAGAGAGAGAGAGAGCAAGAGAGCGAGCGAGAGCAAGAGAGAGAGAGAGAGAGCGAGAGAGAGAGAGAGAGAGAGAGAGAGAGAGAGCAAGAGAGAGCAAGAGAGAGAGAGAGAAAGAGAGAGCGAGAGAGCGACAAGAGAGAGAGAGAGAGAGAGAGAGAGAGAGAGAGAGCGAGAGGGAGAGGGAGAGAGAGAGAGAGAGAGAGAGAGAGAGAGCGAGAGAGACCACAGGTGTGAATGATCTGAGACAAGGCAAGAAGGGCCTTCTATGCCATCAAAAGGAACATAAAATGTGACAATACTTGAATCAGTTTTGGAACCCATTGCCCTTTATGGTTGTGAGGTCTGGGGTCCGCTCACCAACCAAGAATTCACAAAATGGGACAAATTGAGACTGCATGCAGAATAGTGACGGAGCCTCACCTGGTAATAGTGATGGAGCCTCACCTGGTAATAGTGACGGAGCCTCACCTGGTAATAGTGACGGAGCCTCACTTGGTAATAGTGACGGAGCCTCACCTGGTAATAGTGACGGAGCCTCACCTGGTAATAGTCACAGAGCCTCGCCTGGTAATAGTGACGGAGCCTCGCCTGGTAATAGTCACAGAGCCTCACCTGGTAATAGTCACAGAGCCTCGCCTTGTAATAGTCACAGAGCCTCGCCTGGTAATAGTGACGGAGCCTCGCCTGGTAGTGACGGAGCCTCACCTGGTAATAGTGACGGAGCCTCACCTGGTAATAGTGACGGAGCTTCACCTGGTAATAGTGACGGAGCTTCACCTGGTAATAGTGACGGAGCCTCACCTGGTAATAGTCACAGATCCTCACCTGGTAATAGTGACGGAGCCTCACCTGGTAATAGTCACAGAGCCTCGCCTGGTAATAGTGACGGAGCCTCGCCTGGTAATAGTGACGGAGCCTTGCTTGGTAATAGTGACGGAGCCTCACCTGGTAATAGTGACGGAGCTTCACCTGGTAATAGTGACGGAGCTTCACCTGGTAATAGTGACGGAGCCTCACCTGGTAATAGTGACGGAGCCTCACCTGGTAATAGTGACGGAGCCTCACCTGGTAATAGTCACAGAGCCTCGCCTGGTAATAGTCACAGAGCCTCGCCTGGTAATAGTGACGGAGCCTCACCTGGTAATAGTGACGGAGCTTCACCTGGTAATAGTGACGGAGCCTCACCTGGTAATAGTCACAGATCCTCGCCTGGTAATAGTGACTGAGCCTCGCCTGGTAATAGTGACGGAGCCTCACCTGGTAATAGTCACAGAGCCTCGCCTGGTAATAGTGACGGAGCCTCGCCTGGTAATAGTGACGGAGCCTCGCCTGGTAATAGTGACGGAGCCTCGCCTGGTAATAGTGACGGAGCCTCGCCTGGTAATAGTGACGGAGCCTCACCTGGTAATAGTGACGGAGCTTCACCTGGTAATAGTGACGGAGCTTCACCTGGTAATAGTGATGGAGCTTCACCTGGCATGGCCTCCACTCCTCCCTCTCCCCCCTGTAGTAGAGTCTAATCCCAGACTAACCTGGTGTAGTGACGATGGCCTCTCTATGGCCGCTCCCCTCCTCCCCCTCTCCATCCTTCCCTCCTCCTATCTCTCCGTAGTAGAGGGTGAGGACCAGCTCCATGATCCTGATGAACATGGGCAGCTGCTGGTCTGTGATGGACAGCTTCAGGGACTCTACCATCGTCTGGATCTGACAGGAGGAAGATGAGGAAACACAGAGGAAACAGTTAATAAAGAGAGACGTCTAGACCAGTGCTCTCCAACCCTGTTCCTGGAGAGATACCCTCCTGTAGGGTTAACTCCAACCCTGTTCCTGGAGAGCCACCCTCCTGGAGGTTTTAACTCCAACCCTGTTCCTGGAGAGCCACCCTCCTGTAGGTTTTAACTCCAACCCTGTTCCTGGAGAGCCACCCTCCTGGAGGTTTTAACTCCAACCCTGTTCCTGGAGAGCCACCCTCCTGTAGGTTTTAACTCCAACCCTGTTCCTGGAGAGCCACCCTCCTGGAGGTTTTAACTCCAACCCTGTTCCTGGAGAGCCACCCTCCTGTAGGTTTTAACTCCAACCCTGTTCCTGGAGAGCCACCCTCCTGTAGGTTTTAACTCCAACCCTGTTCCTGGAGAGCCACCCTCCTGGAGGTTTTAACTCCAACCCTGTTCCTGGAGAGCCACCCTCCTGTAGGTTTTAACTCCAACCCTGTTCCTGGAGAGCCACCCTCCTGGAGGTTAACTCCAACCCTGTTCCTGGAGAGCCACCCTCCTGTAGGTTAACTCCAAACCTGTTCCTGGAGAGCCTCCCTCCTGTAGGTTAACTCCAACCCTGTTCCTGGAGAGCCACCCTCATGTAGGTTAACTCCAACCCTGTTCCTGGAGAGCCACCCTCCTGGAGGTTAACTCCAACCCTGTTCCTGGAGAGCCACCCTCCTGTAGGTTAACTCCAACCCTGTTCCTGGAGAGCCTCCCTCCTGTAGGTTAACTCCAACCCTGTTCCTTGAGAGCCACCCTCCTGTAGGTTAACTCCAACCCTGTTCCTGGAGAGCCACCCTCCTGTAGGTTAACTCCAACCCTGTTCCTGGAGAGCCTCCCTCCTGTAGGTTAACTCCAACCCTGTTCCTGGAGAGCCACCCTCCTGTAGGTTAACTCCAACCCTGTTCCTGGAGAGCCTCCCTCCTGTAGGTTAACTCCAACCCTGTTCCTGGAGAGCCACCCTCCTGTAGGTTAACTCCAACCCTGTTCCTGGACACTGTCTGTGTTGTGGCATCTTTATTCCATGTCCAAAATGACAGACCGGAAGTTATTTATTCCATGTCCAAAATGACAGATCGGAAGTTATTTATTCCATGTCCAAAATGACAGACAATAAGTTTTTATTCCATGTCCAAAATGACAGACAGGAAGTTCTTTATTCCATGTTCAAAATGACAGACAGGAAGTTCTTTATTCCATGTCCAAAATGACAGACAGGAAATTATTTATTCCTTGTCCAAAATGACGGACAATAAGTTCTTTATTCCATGTCCAAAATGACAGACAATAAGTTATTTATTCCATGTCCAGAAGGGCTTTATAATAAGTATGATGAGACTTGAACAATGTTGAGAACAAGAGGTCCATGTTGACCACCATTGTCTGGATAAACTAACATACCACAAGTCACTGTGTTATAACCCAGTCTATTTAGCTAACTGGACCTATATGCCTTTTGGAACTAGCTGGGCCAAGCATACTGATATTCTACATATTGTAACAAATATGAACACTGGCTGGGCCAAGCATACTGATATTCTACATATTGGAACAACCATGAACACTGGCTGGGCCAAGCATGCTGATATTCTACATATTGGAACAACCATGAACACTGGCTGGGCCAAGCATACTGATATTCTACATATTGGAACAACCATGAACACTGGCTGGGCCAAGCATGCTGATATTCTACATATTGGAACAACCATGAACACTGGCTGGGCCAAGCATACTGATATTCTACATATTGGAACAACCATGAACACTGGCTGGGCCAAGCATACTGATATTCTACATATTGAAACAACCATGAACACTGGCTGGGCCAAGCATACTGATATTCTACATATTGGAACAACCATGAACACTGGCTGGGCCAAGCATACTGATATTCTACATATTGAAACAACCATGAAATGCACAAACATACACTACCGTTCCAAAGTTTGGGGTCACTTAGTTTGAATAGGAAATATAGCAAAATGCAAAAGGAAAATATAATTGTGTCCTTCAAACTTTGCTTTCGTCAAAGAATCCTCCATTTGCAGCAATTACAGCCTTGCAGACCTTTAGTATTCTAGTTGTCAATTTGTTGAGGTAATCTGAAGAGATTTCACCCCATGCTTCCTGAAGCACCTCCCACAAGTTGGATTGGCTTGATGGGCACTTCTTACGTACCATACGGTCAAGCTGCTCCCACAACAGCTCAATAGGGTTGAGATCCGGTGACTGTGCTGGCCACTCCATTATAGACAGAATACCAGCTGACTGCTTCTTCCCTAAATAGTTATTCCATAGTTTGGAGCTGTGCTTTTGGTCATTGTCCTGTTGTAGGAGGAAATTGGCTCCAATCAAGCGCCGTCCACAGGGTATGGCATGGCGTTGCAAAATGGAGTGATAGCCTTCCTTCTTCAAGATCCTTTTTACCCTGTAAAAATCTCCCACTTTACCACCACCAAAGCACCCCCAGACCATCACATTGCCTCCACCATGCTTGACAGATGGCATCAAGCACTCCTCCAGCATCTATTCATTTGGTCTGCGTCTCACAAATGTTCTTCTTTGTGATCCGAACACCACAAACTTAAATTTGTCTGTCCATAACACTTTTTTCCAATCGTCCTCTGTCCAGTGTCTTCACTGTTGACGTTGAGACTGTGTTTTGCGGGTACTATTTAATGAAGCTGCCAGATGAGGACCTGTGAGGCGTCTGTTTCTCAAACTAGACACTCTAATGTATTTGTCCTCTTGCTCAGTTGTGCACCGGGGCCTCCCACTCCTCTTTCTATTCTGGTTAGAGCCAGTTTGCGCTGTTCTGTGAAGGGAGTAGTACACAGCGTTGTAAGAGATCTTCAGTTTCTTGGCAATTTCTCGCATGGAATAGCCTTCATTTCTCAGAACAAGAATAGACTGACGAGTTTCAGAAGAAAGTTATTTGTTTCTGGACATTTTGATTCAGTAATCGAACCCACAATTGCTGATGCTCCAGATACTCAACTAGTCTCAAGAAGGCCAGTTTTACTGCTTCTTCAATCAGCACAACAGTTTTCAGCTGTGCTAACATAATTGCAAAAGGGTTTTCTAACAACGTGCCATTGGAACACAGGACTGATGGTTGCTGATAATGGGCCTCTGTACCTACAGTTGAAGTCGGAAGTTTACATACACCTTAGCCAAATACATTTAAACTAATTTTTTCACAATTCCTGACATTTAATCCTAGTAAAAATTCCCTGTCTTAGGTCAGTTAGGATCACCACTTTATTTTAAGAATGTGAAATGTCAGAATAATAGTAGAGAGAATGATTTATTTCAGCTTTTATTTCTTTCATCACATTCGCTGTGGGATAGAAGTTTACATACACTCAATTAGTATTTGGTAGCATTGCCTTTAAATTGTTTATCTTGAGTCAAACGTTTCGGGTAGCCTTCCACAAGCTTCCCACAATTCCTCCTGACAGAGCTGGTGTAACTGAGTCAGGTTTGTAGGCCTCCTTTCTCGCACACGCTTTTTCAGTTCTGCCCACAAATTTTCTATAGGATTGAGGTCAGGGCTTTGTGATGGCCACTCCAATACCTTGACTTTGTTGTCCTTAAGCCATTTTACACCTTGCAAGCCACCCCCTTTTTCCTCCAAACATAACGATGTTCATTATGGCCAAACAGTTATATTTTTGTTTCATCAGACCAGAGGACATTTCTCCAAAAAGTACGATCTTTGTCCCCATGTGCAGTTGCAAACCGTAGTCTGGCTTTTTTATGGCGGTTTTGGAGCAGTGGCTTCTTCCTTGCTGAGCGGCCTTTCAGGTTATGTCGATATAGGATTCGTTTTACTGTGGATATAGATACTTTTGTACCTGTTTCCTCCAGCATCTTCACAAGGTCCTTTGCTGTTGTTCTGGGATTGATTTGCACTTCTCACACCAAGGTACGTTCATCTCTAGGAGACAGAAAGCGTCTCCTTCCTGAGCGGTATGACGGCTGCGTGGTCCCATGGTGTTTATACTTGCGTACTATTGTTTTACAGATGAATGTTTTACCTTCAGGCGTTTGAAAATTGCTCTCAAGGATGAACCAGACTTGTGGAGGTCTTGGCTGATTTCTTTTGATTTTCCCATTACGTCAAGCAAAGTTTGAAGGTAGGCCTTGAAATACATCCACAGGTACACCTCCAATTGACTCAAAGGATGTCAATTAGCCTATCAGAAGGTTCTAAAGCCATGCCATCATTTTCTGGAATTTTCCAAGCTGTTTAAAGGCACAGTCAACTTAGTGTATGTAAACTTCTGACCCACTGGAATTGTGATACAGTGAATTATAAGTGAAATATTCTGTCAGTAAACAATTGTTGGAAAATTTACTTGTGTCATGCACAAAGTAGATGTCCTAACCGACTTGCCAAAACTATAGTTTGTTAACAAGAAATTTGTGGAGTGTTTGAAAAACAAGTTTTAATGACTCCAACCTAAGTGTATGTAAACTTCCGACTTCAACTGTATGTAGATATTCCATTAAAAATCTGCCGTTTCCAGCTACAATAGCCATTTACAACATTAACAATATCTACACTGTATTTCTGATCAATTTTATGTTATTTTAATGGACAAAAAAAATGATTTTCTTTAGAAAACAAGGACATTTCTAAGTGACCCCAAACTTTTGAACGGTAGTGTAAAGTGGGGCGGCGCACAATTTTGTACGGTAGTGTAAAGTGGGGCGGCGCACAATTGGCCCAGCGTCGTCCAGGGTAGGGGAGGGAATGGCCGGCAGGGATGTAGCTCAGTTGGTAGAGCATGGCGTTTGCAACGCCAGGGTTGTGGGTTCGATTCCCACGGGGGGCCAGTATGAAAAATAAAAAAAGAATATATGCACTCACTAACTGTAAGTCGCTCTGGATAAGAGCGTCTGCTAAATGACAAAAATGTAAAATGTAAACCCCCAGAGCAGTAAAAGCCCAACAAAACCCTGTTATGTTCCTGTTTTATCTGTGGCTGTAACTTCTGGTGCTAGTGGAAGGATGTCAACTAGCAGCAGGCCTCTGGACAGAGAACCCTGGACTGTACATCAAGTCAAAAACCAAAAGAGATATTTAGGCCTCTCACTTTGATGACGGCAGGTATCTTGGAATTGATGTTATCGTAGGTGAAGTGTAGTCGTGTCCTGAAGGAACACTTGTAGAGGAGAGGGTCCTGGTAGAAATCTATTTTTCCACTGGCGTTCCTCTTATCCAGACACACCGTACAGTCACTGAAGTTTATCACCTTACGCAGCACCAGATCAGGAGCTGGGGGGGACAAGAGACTTAGTAAAAATCTAATCAAAATCTAATCAAATGTTATTGGTCACACACACATATTTAGCAGATGTTATTGCGGGTTTAGTGAAGTGCTCCAAGAGTGCTCCAAGAGTGCAGTAACATCTAACAATACACACACATCGGAAAGTAAAATAATGGAATTAAGAAATATAGAAATATTAGGACGAGCAATGTCGGAGTCCGGAGTATAAATATACTGTAGAGAGAGAGAGAGAGAGAGAGAGAGAGAGAGAGAGAGAGAGAGAGAGCAAGAGAGAGCGAGAGAGCAAGAGAGAGAGAAAGAGAAAGAGAGAGAGAGAGAGAGAGCCAGAGAGAGAGAGACAGAGAGAAAGAGAGAGAGAGAGAGAGAGAGAGAGAGAGAGCAAGAGAGAGCAAGAGAGAGAGAGCCAGAGAGAGAGAGACAGAGAGAAAGAAACAGCGAGAGAGAAACAGAGAGAGAGAAAGAGAGAGTGAGACAGAGAGCGAGAAACAGAGAGCGAGCGAGAAACAGAGAGAGAGAGAGAGACAGAGAGAGAGAGAGAGAGGGAGATGTCCAGGCCCTGGCAGTAAATTCCCATTATCTCTGAGTCCACTTCAAACAGCCAGAGAGAGAAGACATTCTGCAGAGACACTTGTCTCTTAAGTACCAGAGCATTTAGAAGTGGAAGAAGTGTTCTCACTAAGGGTGTGGTGTTAATGGCTTAACGGACAATGATGTTTCTTAATTACAGTTAACAGTCCACTTTGTCTGGTTGAGAATAACACTTCAAAAGGTCCAATAACAACAAGCTGTGTATTGTTCGTTCTAAAGCCCGGACCTTGTAATGTAAACAACCCCAGACACACCTGCTTCCCTGTCCCGACCCACACGTCATGGAAACCACTGGTTTAGGTACCCACAGCTCACCTGTGTTCTACCAACTGGGCTGCGTCCCAAATGGGCCCCTATATAGTGCACTACTAGAGCCCTGGTCACAAGGTGTGTGTGTTGTTTTTACATTTTAGTCATTTTAGCAGACGCTCTTATTCAGAGCGACTTACAGGAGCAATTAGGGTTAAGTGCCTTGCTCAAGGGCACATCGACAGATTTTTCACCTAGTCGGCTCGGGGATTAGAACCAGCGACCTTTCGGTTACTGGCACAACGCTCTTAACCACTAAGCTACCTGCCGCCGTGTCGTAGTGCAGACAGCTCACCTGTGATGTCCATGAAGGCTCGGTCCCAGAATTCATGGACCGTGTAACACTCAGCAGAGGTGATGTTGACAGACAGGACGATGTCATCCTCTACATACTTCAGGATCAGGTTGTTGACCACGATGTTGACGTTGTTCACCACCCGACGGATCAGACTCTGGACGTAGCCTGGAGGGGAGAGACGCACACACACACACAGGCAGAACAAGCATGAACACACACAAACAACATTAATTCAGTGTTAATACCCAGTGAAACAGAGACTAGTGTAATTCAGAGATTCCTTAAAGCAGCATTCCCTGAGAGCTAACCCTAACCCCTCCTCACAGACACTAACCCTAACCTCTCCACTCCTCACAGACACTAACCCTAACCTCTCCACTCCTCACAGACACTAACCCTAACCTCTCCACTCCTCAGACTCTAACCCTAACCTCTCCCCTCCTCAGACTCTAACCCTAACCTCTCCCCTCCTCAGACTCTAACCCTAACCTCTCCACTCCTCACAGACACTAACCCTAACCTCTCCACTCCTCAGACTCTAACCCTAACCTCTCCCCTCCTCAGACACTAACCCTAACCTCTCCACTCCTCACAGACACTAACCCTAACCTCTCCCCTCCTCAGACTCTAACCCTAACCTCTCCACTCCTCAGACTCTAACCCTAACCTCTCCACTCCTCAGACTCTAACCCTAACCTCTCCACTCCTCAGACTCTAACCCTAACCTCTCCCCTCCTCAGACTCTAACCCTAACCTCTCCCCTCCTCAGACACTAACCCTAACCTCTCCACTCCTCACAGACACTAACCCTAACCTCTCCACTCCTCACAGACACTAACCCTAACCTCTCCACTCCTCACAGACACTAACCCTAACCTCTCCACTCCTCACAGACACTAACCCTAACCTCTCCACTCCTCACAGACACTAACCCTAACCTCTCCACTCCTCACAGACTCTAACCCTAACCTCTCCACTCCTCACAGACACTAACCCTAACCTCTCCACTCCTCAGACTCTAACCCTAACCTCTCCACTCCTCAGACTCTAACCCTAACCTCTCCACTCCTCACAGACTCTAACCCTAACCTCTCCACTCCTCACATACTCTAACCCTAACCTCTCCACTCCTCACAGACTCTAACCCTAACCTCTCCACTCCTCACAGACACTAACCCTAACCTCTCCACTCCTCACAGACACTAACCCTAACCTCTCCACTTCTCACAGACTCTAACCCTAACCTCTCCCCTCCTCAGACTCTAACCCTAACCTCTCCCCTCCTCAGACTCTAACCCTAACCTCTCCCCTCCTCAGACTCTAACCCTAACCTCTCCACTCCTCACAGACACTAACCCTAACCTCTCCACTCCTCACAGACACTAACCCTAACCTCTCCACTCCTCACAGACTCTAATCCTAATCTCCCCCCTCCTCAGACTCTAACCCTAAACTCTTCGCTCTGCATGGGCTCATAAATAAGCGCAGGGCCTGACATGTTATTTCCCGCCACGGTGTATCCCTTGGACATGAGCAGTTAAATTAGCTAAATATCCAGAAGAAAACATTGTTGCTCCAGTCCACTACCAGAGCAGAGCCACAAATCTTCAGTGAATTTATGGAGCTCGGTAGAGCTCTCGTCTTCCCTGTGATGTGGAGTCCAGTTCAACCAAAACTATGTACAGCAGCAGGCTGTCTATACGCCTCCTACAAATTACCACCACTCTGGATACTACATGCTCTCTTAAACATACGTACACTAGCTCCCTCCTCTCCCTGCTCCCTCCTCTCCCTGCTCCCTCCTCTCCCTGCCTACTCCTTACTCCCCCGATCCCTCCTCTCCCCTCCTCTCCCTCCTCCCTCCTCTCCCTGCTCCCTCCTCCCTCTGCCTACTCCTTACTCCCCCGATCCCTCCTCTCCCTCCTCTCCCCTACTCTCCCTCCTCTCTCTGCCTACTCCTTACTCCCGCGATCCCTCCTCTACCTCCTCTCCCCTACTCTTCCTCCTCCCTCCTCTCCCTCCACTCCCTCCTCCATCTACTCTCCCTCCTCCTTCATTCATACTCCCTACTTGTACACTTAACATTTCACATTATATTTCCACTGTCTCCAGTTATTACTGTTACAGCGAGTTAGAAATGCTGCCTGGACTAGGAATGCAAAGAAGAACAAAAGCTCATACTGCCAAAAACGTAAGTGTTATAAATGGGGTGTTCAGGTGGTCAGATTCATGATTATTGAATTGGAGAATACCACAAAATGCATTTCAATATGCTGTCAATGAGAGAGAGAGAGAGCGAGAGAGAGCGAGAGAGAGCGAGAGAGAGCGAGAGAGAGCGAGAGAGAGCGAGAGAGAGCGAGAGAGAGCGAGAGAGAGAGAGCGAGAGAGAGAGAGAGAGAGAGAAGTTCTCCATGTGTGGTGTCAGTGGTTCTGGGGGAGCTATCCTGCAGCGTTACCAGTACTCTACTAACAGCTCACCATGTAAACAGCAGAAGCTGCAGAGGAACAACATACATGGTGAGCTCATTACTCAACAAAGTAAGAAAGAAGTTAAAATATTACAGGCAGGGGAGTTGACCATCAAATATGAAAATATACAGCAATAAATTGTCTTAACCACATTATTCATTCCTGGCCAGTACTGTTAAACAGTCACTCTGAGTCAAACATATAAACCTTTAATGCTTTTTCCTCATTCTCCAAGCTAAATGTTAGTCTTCCTGTATCTAGCATGTCTCTGTGAGGCTGCGACACAGCTGATCCTTAACAAGGCTTAATACAGGACTCCTTGGAGAAAACAGAGACCATGAATAGGGAGACTGTTCTGCTATTTTCACACTACCAAAATACACATGTACAAAGTTATGTGTGCGTACACTTCCTTTACGTGTTGCGCCGTGCGTGTGTGTGTGTGGGTGTGTGTGTGTGTGTGCGTGTGTGTGTGCGTGTGTGTGTGTGTGTGTGTGTGTGTGTGTGTGTGTGTGTGTACTGGACGTGTTTAACTAGGGGTTAGGGAAAATAGGATTTTGAATGGGACTGAATTGTGTGTCCCCACTACGTCAGTTATACAAGACTGTGTGTATGTATGTGTGTGTGTGACTATATAGTGTGGTGGTGGGGTCAGTCAGAAGGCTCCTGTCACACCTGCAGACTGAGCTCTGAGTTGGGCAGTAAAACAGCTCTGTGCCTCCTGCTATTCCCACTCTGGATCTAATTTACCCGTTTCACCGCCGACCGAGGCCCGCTCCCCGCCCGGCCCAGAGCCCTACACCACCCCCTTCTACCCCTCTACCCCTCTACCCCGCTCTGTGAGCCATCGTGCCGCTCGGAACTTCTGTAAACAATTGACACAGCCAGCACCTGTGCCTCAGACCACAGGGAAGAAGCCCACTTAAAACTGTTCAACCATAAAATGACTGGAAAAACCAACCTTTACATGAGCTCAGCAACTCAGCCCCAAGTCAAGCAGACTCCTCAGTGGAATACAGGAAAGAAACACAACACTATTCACCTCCATGTTCAGGCAGCAGTCTGCTCTCTGTGCTGTGCGTGTGCGTGTGGGTGCGTTATAGAGGACCAGACCCGTTCTGGTCCTCTATATGGAAAGTATTAGCAGACAGACTAGGTTTGAATTTTACAAATGTTCCATCCCGAGAATAAATCCCTTTTCTTCCGGGTAACTCGGTATTTCCCGCCAAAACCGGAAGTGTAATTCAAAAGCATATAAAGCATGTGCTGTAAATATGCCTATGTCTCGATTTGATTAGAGATTTGATCGAAAATTCAAGCCTGATGCTACCTGAGCCTGATGAGCAATATATTAAAGACATTTAATAAACCCTACATTAAAAGACATTTAATAATCCCTAACATTAATGAAATGTAATAAACCCTACATTAAATACATTTTATAAACCATACATTAAATACATTTTATGAACCCTACATTAAAGACATTTAATAAACCCTACATTAAAGACATTTTATAAACCCTACATTAAAGACATTTTATGAGCCCTACATTAACGACATTTTATAAACCCTACATTAAAGACATTTTATGAGCCCTACATTAAAGACATTTTATAAACCCTACATTAAAGACATTTTATAAACCCTACATTAAATACATTTTATGAGCCCTACATTACAAAGTAATATAATAATACAGGACGCACGATTATGCACGACAGAAAAACATAAAAGCCCCTAGATGTAGCTAGCTATATGCTCTCTTGGGTAAATAAATGAAACTAGCTCCAGTAGGCTAATCTTTTTGAGTGTGAACTGTATTACTGTACTGTATTGTATTATACTGTATTATATGGACTGGAATTACGCACATCGTTCAAATCATGATAAAGTTGGGCGAGAACATGCGATTCTGGTGCAGCACGTGGCCTTCAAAGTTACAAGTATAGGCTAGCGAATAAATCCCTTTTCTTCCGGGTAACTCAGTATTTCCCGCCAAAACCAGAAGTGTAATTCAAAAGCATATAAAGCATGTGCTGTAAATATGCCTATGTCTCGATTTGATTAGAGATTTGATCGAAAATTCAAGCCTGATGCTACCTGAGCCTGATGAGCCATGTATTAAAGACATTTAATAAACCCTACATTAAAGACATTTAATAATCCCTAACATTAAAGAAATGTAATAAACACTACATTAAATACATTTTATAAACCATACATTAAATACATTTTATGAACCCTACATTAAAGACATTTAATAAACCCTACATTAAAGACATTTAATAAACCATACATTAAAGACATTTTATAAACCCTACATTGAAGACATTATATAAACCCTAAATTAAAGACATTTTATAAACCCTACATTAAAGACATTTTATGAGCCCTACATTAAAGACATTTTATAAACCCTACATTAAAGACATTTAATAAACCCTAAATTAAAGACATTTTATAAACCCTACATTAAAGACATTTTATGAGCCCTACATTAAAGACATTTAATAAACCCTAAATTAAAGACATTTTATAAACCCTACATTAAAGACATTTTATGAGCCCTACATTAAAGACATTTTATGAGCCCTACATTAAAGACATTTTATGAGCCCTACATTAAATACATTTTATAAACCCTACATTAAAGACATTTAATAAACCCTACATTAAAGACATTTTATAAACCCTACATTAAAGACATTTTATGAGCCCTACATTAAAGACATTTTATAAACCCTACATTAAAGACATTTAATAAACCCTACATTAAAGACATTTTATAAACCATACATTAAAGACATTTTATAAACCCTACATTGAAATACATTTTATGAGCCCAAGCCCAAAAAAGCCTAAATGATTGTGCCGTTATCCAATACATATATGATATATAGGCTAATGCACATTATGCACGACAGAAAAACATAAAAGCCCCTAGATGTAGCTAGCTATATGCTCTCTTGGGTAAATAAATGAAACTAGCTCCAGTAGGCTAATCTTTTTGAGTGTGAACTGTATTACTGTACTGTATTGTATTATACTGTATTATATGGACTGGAATTACGCACATCGTTCAAATCATGATAAAGGCGAGAACATGCGATTCTGGTGCAGCACATGTGGCCTACAAAGTTACAAGTATAGGCTAGCGAATTTGATTTTGATTTTGAAATATAATAGGGCCTATTTGTATAATTAGTAGGCGGACTCATTTCCCCTGATGTTATTAGCCCGCCTCTTTTTCTCTCTCTGTTGTTTCATTCCTTCCTCTCTTTCAACAGTTACATGAAATACGTTTCATTGTCCTCATCTTCATCATTGTAATGACATGCTGAATAATATAATAATACAGGACTAGAATTAGATGCAGACGGACTTCACTTCTCTCCACGAAGATTTAATGGTTACGGGTCTGAATAAATTACTGCTATAGCCTACCGCCATCGCGCATTTACTCTTCTTTCTTTCTTCATTCGCTCTTCTTGCTAAGGAGCGTTTTTTTTAAGGACAGGCCAGCGGAGCACAGGTGCGTGCGTATTGCAAAAGAGACAGAGGCTATAAGTTAGAAGCTTATTATGCATAACCCATCATTCATTAGCTAAATATAAGGCTATTACTGCATTGAATGTATAACCTGAAAGAGGTAGGCTAGGACAACTATATCAATCTTGAACTGGATTATCTATTTTGGATGCAATTTGAATGGAATTGAGAAAGACAGAGAGAGTGCTCGAGCATGCACTGATTTAAAGGAATGATATTCAAGTGATAGGCCGTTTTAAAACTGCACCTGCAATTAAAAAATAATAATCTTTACAATAAAAAAACAAGGTGACCGCCAAAAGCCAGATGGAGATGTGTAAATTAGACGCGCATTCTGTCTTTATAATACTGTAGCATAGACTATGCTGCAGCAAATGCAGGCCTACCTGTTACAATAAAAAAAGTTACCATGATGAGATGATAGGTCTACATGCATTGTTTCCATGATGAGATGATAGGTCTACATGCAGTGTTACCATGATGAGATGATAGGTCTACATGCATTGTTACCATGATGAGATGATAGGTCTACATGCATTGTTACCATGATGAGATGATAGGTCTACATGCATTGTTACCATGATGAGATGATAGGTCTACATGCATTGTTACCATGATGAGATGATAGGTCTACATGCATTGTTACCATGATGAGATGATAGGTCTACATGCATTGTTACCATGATGAGACGATAGGTCTGCATGTATTGTTACCATGATGAGATGATAGGTCTACATGCATTGTTACCATGATGAGATGATAGGTCTACATGCATTGTTACCATGATGAGATGATAGGTCTACATGCATTGTTACCATGATGAGATGATAGGTCTACATGCATTGTTACCATGATGAGATGATAGGTCTACATGCATTGTTACCATGATGAGATGATAGGTCTACATGCATTGTTACCATGATGAGATGATAGGTCTACATGCATTGTTTCCATGATGAGATGATAGGTCTACATGCATTGTTTCCATGATGAGATGATAGGTCTACATGCATTGTTTCCATGATGAGATGATAGGCCTACATGCATTGTGAACTGCTCTCCATACTGAGATGGGCTGTCTGTCCCCAACCTGAGCGGTGATAGTAGAGAGAAGGCCCTAGAGAAGCCATATTTAGACATCGCATATAATTGAACAGTTCCATTTCAAGTCATGCTGTTCATATAAATAATTTACCGGTTTCTCGCAGTTATTTATCCCGGGAAAAGGGAATGGTTTTGGCCGGTAAATCGGTAACTGGGTTCCCGCTATTCAACCCTACATAAGACATGACAATCATTAAGCAGCAGCGAGAAACAGATGGACTAACTCAGACTATAAATATACTGTCAGTTAGTTTGTTCTCCATGGGTCATAACGGTATTACATATTTATTCTGTTGTTCTGAAACAAGGTACATTACATGACCAAAAGTATGTGGATACCTGTTCATCCAACATCTCATTCCAAAATCATTGGTATTAATATGGAGTTCGTCCCCCCTTTGTCTGCTATAACAGCCTCCACTCTTCTGGGAAGGCTTTCCACTAGATGTTGGAACATTGCTGCAGGGATTTGTTTCCATTCAGCCACAAGACCATTAGTGAGGTCGGGCACTGATGTTGGGCAATTAGGTCTGGCTCGCAGTCGGCGTTCCAATTCATCCCAAAGGTGTTCGATGGGGTTGAGGTCAGGGCTCTGTGCAGAACAGTCAAGTTCTTCCACACCGATCTCGACAAACCATTTCTGTATTGACCTTGCTTTGAGAACAGGGGCATTGTCATGTTGAAACAGGAACGGGCCTTCCCCAAACTGTTGCCATAAAGTTGGAAGCACAGAATCGTATAGAATGTCATTGTATGCTGTAGCGTTAAGATTTCCCTTCACTGAAACTAAGGGGCATAGCCCGAACCATGAAAAACAGCCCCAGACCATTATTCCTCCTCTACCAAACTTTACAGTTGGCACTATGCATTGGGGCAGGTAGTGTTCTCCTGGCATCCGCCAAACTCATATTTGTCTGTCGGACTGCCAGATGGTGAAGCGTGATTCATCACTCCAGAGAACGCGTTTCCACTGCTCCAGAGTCCAATGGCGGCGAGCTTTACACCACTCCAGCCGACGCTTGGCATTCCGCATGGTGATCTTAGGCTTGTGTGTGGCTGCTTGGCCATGGAACCCATTTCATGAAGCTCCTGACGAACAGTTCTTGTGCTGACGTTGCTTCCAGAGGCAGTTTGGAACTCGGTAGTGAGTGTTGCAACCGAGGACAGATGATTTTTACGCGCTTCGGCACTCGCGTTCTGTGAGCTTGTGTGGCCTACCAGTTTGCGGCTGAGCAGTTGTTGCTCCTAGATGTTTCCACTTCCCAACAACAGCACTTACAGTTGACCGGGGCAGCTCTAGCAGGGCAGAAATTTGACGAACTGACTTGTTGGAAAGGTGGCATCCTATGACGGTGCCACACTGAAAGTCACTGAGCTCTTCAGTAAGGCCATTCTACTGCCAATGTTTATCTATGGAGGTTGCATGGCTGCGTGCTCGATTTTATACACCTGTCAGTAACGGGTGTGGCTGAAATAGCCGAATCCACTCATTTGAGGGGTGTCCACATACTTTTGTATGTATAGTGTATCTAGACCTTGATAAAACAGAAATGCATGGTTACTGTTGAACAGGCCCTGCGCGTAACACAACCACACACACTGTAATTCACACAATTATAAAACACCCCATTTTACATCTCCAACTAGGATTCATTTATTTGTCCTCCAGCAGTAGCAGAGTTGTGATACAGCACAGAGGTTTTTCCAGACAGCCGTACATGAGCTATTTAACACTATAAAACCTGCAGCTACACTGTTGATATAATACTGAGTTTTTTTTTCTACAACTTAATTACAGATTAGAGGTTTACAACGACTCTCACTCTCCATTCCTCAGCTCCTAGCAACTCACTGCTCTCCACACAGCTCTACTGGCCTGGGATACGTCCCAAAAGGCACCCTATTCCCTATATCGTGCACTCTCTTTGACCAGAGCCCTGTGGATACCAGACGTCATCAAAGCGCGCAACAGAACAGTGTCTACCCTCTGTCGTTTCAATGAAATCGTGTAAATCACAGCTAAAGTTTGTTTTGCTACGGATTCCACGACGCGGTCAGCCTTTATGGCTGTGACCGCAAGTTTGTGTTCCGGATTCCTGTTAAGTAGCAGTTAGTCGCTAGCCGTCATGAAAACGGAGCAGGCTGGAAAATGGACACTCCCTCTGGGCCCCAAATGGCACCCTATTGGGCAATCCCTCTGGGCCCCAAATGGACCCGTCCCAAGCCACCAGACCACTCTCCAAGGGAAAGCAGTACGTTGACATGCTAGTCATTTAGCAGACGCTCTTATTTAGAGACACTTACAGTAGTGAGTGGATACATTTTCATTTGTACTGGTCCCCCCGTGGGAATCGAACCCACAACCCTGGCGTTGCAAGTGCTATGCTCTACCAACTGAGCCACACAGGACCGGAGTACACACACACACCTCATTACAGAACTGGGCTACAATACATGAGGGGGAGTTCCAAATGACATCCTATTTACTACTTTTGACCAGGGCCCATAGGGAATAGCACGGGGCCAGGTTCCTCAAGCCCAGGGCCCATGGGGAATAGCACGGGGCCAGGTTCCTTAAGCCCAGGGCCCATAGGGAATAGCACAGGGCCAGGTTCCTCAAGCCCAGGGCCCATAGGGAATAGCACGGGGCCAGATTCCTCAAGCCCAGGGCCCATAGGGAATAGCACGGGGCCAGATTCCTCAAGCCCAGGGCCCATAGGGAATAGCACGGGGCCAGATTCCTCAAGCCCATCTGAGGAAGATGGTCACAGAACAGCCATTTAAACACCTGGCCCAGTCAGGTGTCCAGAAAGCCAGTAACTTGGACCAGTGTCCTTCCGGCTCTCACAGCGCCCGTAGAAGAGGACATATGCCACTGAGTGTACAGATGACTTAACCAGGAAAACATTCTACATTCTACAGACGTTTAGGACTTCTAAATAATGCTATTTTTTAATTTTTTTAAAGTTTTTTAGCAAACTGCAATGGAGAATATTATACTGTGTTCAACAGAAGTTTAGGACAAAAAGATACAGCTATAAAACAAAATAATAATTTTTCAGCAAACTGCTGTGGCCAAGACCCAAGAGTCTCCACAAGGATTTCTAATGACTAGCAGGACAGCCCAAAGTAGAGGTCTGTCTCTGTGTGGAGGTCTCTACCAATCCCAGGACATATGAATTAACATCACTATTTCCACCACCGTGGGGGTGACAGAGAGAGGGGGGGGGTCAATTAATTCAACACGTGACTGTATAATTGTTGGTGGGTTGTTTGAGTGTTTGCTGTGTTTTGAAGAGGAGCAGTCTGTGGATGTCACGTAGGACTGTGGGCTGATGACTGGCTACAGGCAGGCCAGACTACTGGTGTGTCACTGTGGCCTTTCTGGAGGAGGATGGCAGCTCTGTGAGCCACACAGTGTGACTAGCTGGATGTGAATTAGTGGAAGTGTCCGTAGGATAGAAAACAACTGTGCAGTATAAATTCATGACCACTGCTGCTGAGAGAGAAAAGCTATCTGTCTTTATGATCAAGTTCCCATACTGTATCAACATGTTTTCCTCTCTTTACCCTGATTACCTATTTAACATGCCTTATTGGGGTCGGGATTACACCTTTAATCCAATTCCCTATTGCCATAAAGGGGAATTGACCTTGAGTGATGGCCCACACAGAGAGTGTAGTGATGCATGCAGGGTGCTTTATCAGCTGGGTAGAGTGATGTTATCTCTACCTCCATGTGGAAACAGATCAGTCTCCCTCTCTCTGGGACCTCAGGAATTGGCTGGGTGTTAAACTGGGACCAGCTCTTCAAAACTCCTCTCTCTTCCCTCTTTCTCTCACACTCTCCCAACATTATAGTGTACACGGTGTGTGCAAGCATAGTCTTGTCTATAGCGTGTTAACAGTGAAGAGTCTTGTCTGTAGCTCAGTTGGTAGAGCATGGCGCTTGCAACGCCAGGGTTGTGGGTTCGTTTCCCACGGGGGGCCAGTATGAAAATGTATGCACTCACTAACTGTAAGTCACTCTGGATAAGAGCGTCTGCTAAATGACTAAAATGTAAATGTAAATGTTAACATACTATAGACAAGACTCTTTGCTGTTAACAGTGGTTTCCTTCCTCTCTGGCAACTGAGTTAGGAAGGACAACCTGTAGTGACTGGGTGTATTGATACACCATCCAAAGTGTAATTAATAACTTCACCATGCTCAAAGGGATATTCAATGTACATTATTTTTGTATATATCTATATATCGAGGCATTTGAAAATCTCCCTGGTCTTTGTGGTTGAATCTGTGTTTGAAATTCACTGCTCAACTGAGGGACCTTCCAGATAATTGTATGTGTGGGGTACAGAGATGGGGTAGTCAATCAAAAATCATGTTAAGCACTATTATTGCACACAGAGTGAGTCCATGCAACTTATGTGACTTGTTAGGCAAATGTTTACTCCTGAACGTATTTAGGCTTGCCATAAGAAATGGGTTGAATACATATCGACTCAAGAAATGTTCAGCTTTTCATTTTTAATTAATTTGCTATATTTTCTAAGAACATATTTCTACTTTGACATTACGGGGTATTGTGTTAAGGCCAGTGACAAAACATCTAAATGTAATCCACTTTAAATTCAGGCTGTAACACAACAACATGTGGAAAAAGTCAAAGGGTGTGAATACTTTCTGAAGGCGCTGTACATGGCACTAGAACATTCTATGGCAGCCATGTTAGCTCCCCATTAGCATTACATGGGGAGTATTTAAACAATACTATGTAACTGAATGTCTAGAATAAGAACAAAATGATTCCAAACTCTCAAAGTTGGCCCATAAACTGAGTTTTTCAATGTAAATTATTATACAAAATTCTTGCAACCAATAGAATGTTATATATATGGGGGATACAACCATCCCAGCTCTGCAGACTTTGCTGCGAAGAGACAGAATCATTAGATCACTTGCTTTGGTACTGCCCATATGTAGCTTGTTTTTGGTCGCAGGTTCAGGAATGGCTGAAGAATTGCAACATTTACCTGGAGCTAACTCTGCAAATAGCACTGCTGGGTGATTTGAAAAGTCACAGTCAATCGATCAATAATATAAATAATTACTCTTAGCAAAAAAAAAATTATGTGTAATTTACAATCTGTTGAAACTATGAGAATAGAAAGGTTCAGAACGTATGTGAAACAACACAGTTGAAACATATATGTCAAGTCAATACCACATTAAGAACAAAAGGATTCCAAACTCTCAAAGTTGACGTGGTAGTAAATGAGCAGTAAATTAAATGAGTGATGGATTTATTGCGTCTGGACAGTAAAATGTGTGATAACTTCTGCCTTTAGTGGGGGGGTGTGGAGAGAGTCTCTCTAACGTCAGTTACCTGATAAACCAGCAGAGATCTCTCATTGATAAAGTCCTAACAAACCTCAGTTTATAGCCTCACTCAGACAAGGACTCCATTGTGTAGCTAGCTAAGTGTTGTTGTTATGGACCTGTTGTTAGAGGAGGGAGGTTGGAATCCCAAATCCCAAATGACACCCTATTCCCTACATGGTGCACTACTTTTGACCAGGACCCATAGGGCTAGGGAATAGGGACGCATTGAGGACTGTGGTGGTCAAGTGGCCTTGCTGATAAGACCTGCCCTGTCAGTGATTCATCCTCCACTGAGGCCTAGCCCTGCCTGGTGGTCAGTGTGAAGCAGGAGGGTAGAGTACTCCCTTTGGCCCCGGAGCCATCACTCACCTGGGGGTAGGTCTGGGTCGGAGGGGGCGGCCTGCTGGAGGCGGCGGGGCTTGGTCAGGGTCTTGGAGCTCTCTGAGGCGCTGCGACTGGTGGAGCTTGAACCACTCTCATGGTCATCCTGCACAGGGAGGGAGGGAAGAAAGAAAGAAAGAAAGAAAGAAATAATTTATTTTATAATTTTTTCACCATTGGCTTCATAGTGAAATTCCTTTAGCGGTTTCCTTCCTCTCTAGCAACTGAGTTAGGAAGGACAACATGTAGTGAGACTGGGTGTATTGATACACCATCCAAAGTGTAATTAATAACTTCACCATGCTCAAAGGGATATTCAAATGTCCGTTATTTTTATATATATTTACTACCAATAGGTGCTCTCCTTTGCGAGGCATTTGAAAATCTCCCTGGTCTTTGTGGTTGAATCTGTGCTTGAAATTCACTGCTCAAATGAGGGACCTTACAGATAATTGTATGTGTGGGGTACAGAGATGTGGTAGTCATTCAAAAATCATGTTAAGCACTATTATTACACACAGAGTGAGTCCATGCAACTTATGTGACTTGTTAAGCAAATGTTTACTCCTGAACGTATTTAGGCTTGCCTAAGAGAGAGAGAGAGAGAGAGAGAGAGAGAGAGAGAGAGAGAGAGAGAGAGAGAGAGAGAGAGAGAAAGAGAAAGAGACAGAGAGAGACAGAGACAGAGACAGAGAGAGACAGAGAGAGAGAGAGAGAAAGAGAGAGACAGAGACAGAGAGAGAGTAAATACAACCCATATTTACGTTTATTTATTATCCATTTTTTACTTTAACTATTTGCACATCGTTATAACACCCGTATATAGACATAATATGTCATTTGAAATCTCTTTATTCCTTTGTGAGTGTAATGTTTACTGTTAACTTTTTGATTGATTATTTCACTTTTGTTTATTATCTATTTCACTTGCTTTGGCAATGTTAACATATGTTTCCCATGCCAAAAAAGCCCTTACATTGAATTGAGAGAGAGACATGAGCAGAGGACTAGGGGGGTAGGGAGGGGTAAGAGGTCACAAGGCTGCTGCAGAGGGGTGGGAGGTTGAGGGGTAGGGAGGGGCAAGAGGTCACAAGGCTGCTGCAGAGGGGTGGGAGGTTGAGGGGTAGGGAGGGGCAAGAGGTCACAAGGCTGCTGCAGAGGGGTGGGAGGTTGAGGGGTAGGGAGGGGCAAGAGGTCACAAGGCTGCTGCAGAGGGGTGGGAGGTTGAGGGGTAGGGAGGGGCAAGAGGTCACAAGGCTGCTGCATAGAGGTGGGAGGTTGAGGGGTAGGGAGGGGCAAGAGGTCACAAGGCTGCTGCAGAGGGGTGGGAGGTTGATGGGTAGGGCGGGGCAAGAGGTCACAAGGCTGCTGCAGAGGGGTGGGAGGTTGAGGGGTAGGGAGGGGCAAGAGGTCACAAGGCTGCTGCATAGAGGTGGGAGGTTGAGGGGTAGGGAGGGGCAAGAGGTCACAAGGCTGCTGCAGAGGGGTGGGAGGTTGAGGGGTAGGGAGGGGCAAGAGGTCACAAGGCTGCTGCATAGAGGTGGGAGGTTGAGGGGTAGGGAGGGGCAAGAGGTCACTGCTGCATAGAGGTGGGAGGTTGAGGGGTAGGGAGGGGCAAGAGGTCACAAGGCTGCTGCAGAGGGGTGGGAGGTTGAGGGGTAGGGAGGGGCAAGAGGTCACAAGGCTGCTGCAGAGGGGTGGGAGGTTGAGGGGTAGGGAGGGGCAAGAGGTCACTGCTGCATAGAGGTGGGAGGTTGAGGGGTAGGGAGGGGGGTGTACACACACACACCAGTGACCACCACTACCACCCCTCCCTGGTTTACGACCACCTCCACCGCCCTTATGAACCCTAATCACCATACAGGGGGTGAACACCATGTGGCACGGCAGGCTCTGACACACACACAGGAACGTGCACGCGCATTTGCACACGCAGCACACGATCAGGTGGTTAACATTTAGCTGTGCAGGGTTAGATGGCGGAGTCTGAGAACTCAGCGTTATTCTGACGAACGTAAACACTAAAGGTGTCAAAACCAAACATAAATGAGCTGCATAACCCCCTCTCTCCTCCTCCTCTCCTCCTCCTCTCCTCCCACCTCTCCTCCTCCTCTCCTCCTCCTCTCCTCCTTCTCTCCTCCTTCTCTCCTCCTTCTCTCCTCCCACCTCTCCTCCCCCTCTCCTCCCACCTCTCCTCCCACCTCTCCTCCTCCTCTAACACCCTGACAGTTCTTCAGTCATCCATTCCAACCTCTACGTTTGTCACTATGTGATCAGATAAGCCTTCTGCTTGTGGTGTTGGTGTAGTAATGAAGATGACATTTAAACATACTTTCCAGAATTTAGGAGGTGGACTGGATGAAGCTGTTTCCCCGGTCGGTCGGTGCGGTAAAGTCAACACAGCGATGCCAAAACAGATGGGAGAAGAAAAAAAAGATTTAAAAAAAAAAATGTATGCGCTCACTAACTGTAAGTCGCTCTGGATAAGAGCGTCTGCGAAATGACTAAAATGTAAAATGTAATGAAGACTGTCTGGTGAAAATATTTACACTGAGCTCCTAACACACACACACAAACACACACACGCTCTCCACTGAGCCGCCGCGGCAGAGGGTTTCCATGGCCCAGATCGGTGGGAACTGGTAAACACAATGTAGAGGAATAATAAATATCTCATCAAGGGTTGGGAATTATAGAAATTGGCAATAATAAAAAATAGATTATAGTCTGATTATCTCACACTTCATTTGTAAACGTTCCATCACTTCAAACGCTGCATCTACGATGTTTACGGACAGAGATTTAAATATAGCTAAAACACGACGGGATCTGACATAGTGAAAATGAGTATGGGTGGCTCCAGGGGAGGGACGGGGGGCTCCAGGGGAGGGACTGGGGGGCTCCAGGGGAGGGACGTGGGGGGCTCCTGGGGAGGGACTGGGGGCTCCTGGGGAGGGACTGGGGGGGCTCCTGGGGGGGCTCCTGGGGAGGGACGGGGGGGCTCCTGGGGAGGGACTGGGGCTCCTGGGGAGGGTCTGGGGGCTCCTGGGGAGGGACTGGGGGGCTCCTGGGGAGGGACGGGGGAGCTCCTGGGGAGGGACTGGGGCTCTCCTGGAGAGGGTCTGGGGGGGCTCCTGGGGAGGGACTGGGGGGGCTCCTGGGGAGGGTCTGGGGGGGCTCCTGGGGAGGGGGGGGGTCTCCTGGAGAGGGTCTGGAGGGATAGAGGTGGTAAAGGGCGTGGATGGGGGATGTTCTGCCTGGCCTCCAGGCATGTCAATTCAGCCCTGTAGAGTAGAGATGACGGCCGGCAGAGAGCAGAGAAGCCCTGCCAGTGTGAGTGACAGGAGAGGGGGACCCCCTACCCAGAAAGTAAGTGGGCACCCATGGAGGGTTAGGGCACAGGAAGACCAAGCATGACCTCTCTCCCCCCTCTGCCCCTGTAGACGTCTGGTTCTAGGCCCTCAGACAGACAGCGCGCCCCTGCTGCTGCTCTGTGGCCTTGTCTGAGGGGTGAACCAATGAATGGAAAAACAAAGGACAAAGCCATCGATCACGTGACACCATTCATTCCTATGTGAAGACTCGATAGCGCATTTGAAGCAAAGGAAGTCGCTTTTTAGCTTGCTAAGATGGCTGCTCATGGAAACAACATGCAGAGTTTGAGCTCCTCCAGGAAGTGACGTTGCAGGCTAGCTCAGTGCTGCCCCCTCTCATTGAGTAACTCAAGGGGGGAAATGTAAATAGTCTGGGTAGCCATTTGATTAATTGTTCAGCAGTCTTATGGCTTGGGGGTAGTAGCTGTTAAGGAGCTAGACTTGGCGCTCCGGTACCGCTTGCCGTGCGACTTGAGTGACTGAATGCCGAGCAGTTGCCATACCAGGCGGTGATGCAACCGGTCAGGATGCTCTCGATGGTGCAGCTGTAGAACGTTTTGAGGATCTGTAGAACGTTTTCAGTCTCCTGAGAGGGAAAATGTGTTTTTGTGCCCTCTTCATGACTGTCTTGGTGTGTTTGGACCAGGATAGTTTGTTGGTGATGTGGACACCAAGGAAGTTGAAACTCTCGACCCGCTCCAATACAGCCCTGTCGATGTTAATGGGTGTCGTGGCTGTTGTGTCGTCAGCAAACCTAATGATGGTGTGGAGTCGTGCTTGGCCACGCAGTCGTGGGTGAACAGGGAGTACAGCAAAGCACTCACCCCTGACTACTACAACTTCTTTGTGCAATTTTAAAATTATCGGTTCAAGGACATACACTATATATACAAAAGTATGTGGACAACCCTTCAAATTAGTGGATTCGGCTATTTCAGCCACACCCGTTGCTGACAGGTGTATAAAATCGAGCACACCGCCACGCAATCTCCATAGACAAACATTGGAAGTAGAATGGCCTTACTGATGAGCTCAGTGACTTTCAACGTGGCACCGTCATAGGATGCCACCTTTCCTATAAGTCAGTTCATCAAATTTCTGCCCTGCTAGAGCTGCCCCGGTCAACTGTAAGTGCTGTTATTGTGAAGTGGAAACGTCTAGGAGCAACAAAAGCTCAGCCACGAAGTGGTAGGCCACACAAGCTCACAGAACGAGACCGCCGACTGCTGAAGCGCGTAGCGCGTAAAAATTGTCAGTCCTCGGTTGCAATACTCACTACCAAGTTCCAAACTGCCTCTGGAAGCAACGTCAGCACAAGAAGTGTTCGTCGGGAGCTTCATGAAATGGGTTTCCATGGCCGAGCAGCCGCACACAAGCCTAAGATCACCATGCGCAATACCAAGCTTCGGCTGGAGGGGTGTAAAGCTCGCCGCCATTGGACTCTGGAGCAGTGATGAATCACGCTTCACCATCTGACAGTCCGACAGACTAATCTGGGTTTGGCGGATGCCAGGAGAACACTACCTGCCCCAATGCATAGCGCCAACTGTAAAGTTTGGTGGAGAAGGAATAATGGGCTGGGGCTGTTTTTCATGGTTCGGGCTAGGCCCCTTAGTTCCAGTGAAGGGAAATCTTAATGCTACAGCATACAATGACATTCTAGACGATTCTGTGCTTCCAACTTTATGGCAACAGTTTGGGGAAGGCCGTTTCCTTTTGAAGCATGACAATGCCCCCGTGCACAAAGCAAGGTCCATACAGAAATGATTTGTCGATATCGGTGTGGAAGAATTTGACTGGCCTGCACAAAGCCCTGACCTCAACCCCATCGAACACCTTTGGGATGAATTGGAAGGCCGACTATGAGCCAGGCCTAATCGCCCAACATCAGTGCCCGACCTCACTAATGCTCTTGTGGCTGAATGGAAGCAAGTCCCCGCAGCAATGTTCCAACATCTAGTGGAAAGCCTTCCCAGAAGAGTGGAGGCTGTTATAGCAGAAAATGGGGACCAACTCATATTAATGCCCATGATTTTGGAATGAGATGTTCGATGAGCAGACTTTTGGTCATGTAGTGTATATCTGGTGTATTAGAAACAATTATTGATACCATGGTTGTCTTCTAAAACATGTTTTATTTACACAAAGATTGACCACGAAGATAGCCATTTCCCCTTCACTATAATGGGGGATCCTGTTTTCTGCTAACAATGTCTGCAGTATTGGTGGTCGGCCTTGAACTTCTCAACCTCAATGAGAGGGGTCAGTCATTAACCCCTGGGGTGAACCCTGTAGAGCTAAAGGTTATACAGTCAGTCTCCACCCCCCCCCAGCAACTCTCCACCCTTCACCCCCCACTCCCACTCAATCAAATTCACCCATCACCCTCCTCTCTCCACCCCTCCTCCATTCCCCAGCCTCCATTCCCCTCCTTTCACCCACCAGCCTCCACCCCCCAGGCTCCACCAAACTGCCTCTACCCCCAGGCTCCACCCCCTCCCTCTACCCCCCAGGCTCCACCCACTCCCTCCACTCCCCAGCCTCCACCCCCCTCCCTCTACCCCCAGCCTCCACCCCCCTCCCTCTATCATCTCTCTCTACCCCAGCCTCTACCCCCAGCCTCCACTCCCCTCTCTCCACCCAAGGCTCCACTCCCTCCCTCCATCCCCAGCCTCCACCCCACTCCCTCCACTCCCCAGCCTCCACCCCACTCCCTCTACCCCCAGCCTCCACCCCCTCCCTCTACCCCCCAGCCTCCACCCCCCTCCCTCTATCATCTCTCTCTACCCCAGCCTCTACCCCCAGCCTCCACTCCCCTCCCTCCACCCCAGCCTCCCACTCCCTCCCTCCATCCCCTCCTCCATCCCCAGCCTCCACTCCCTCTACCCCCTCCCTCCCCCAGCCTCCACTCCCCAGCCTCCACACCCGTCCTTCCAACCCCAGCATCCACTCCCTCTACCCCAGCCTCCCTCCCCTCCCTCTACACCTCCCAGCCTCCACACCCCTCCCAGCCTCACACCCTCCCAGCCTCCACACCCCTCCCAGCCTCCACACCCCTCTCTCCACACCCCTCCCTCTATCCCCCAGGCTCCACCCCCAGGATAATATTACTAACTACACAATACAAACAATTAAATCAAAAGGGAATTCTCTCTCTCTGTACTCACAATAAGCAACAGGTTTGACCCGTGCAGACAGTAAATTAAGCTAGGACACACTAATTCAAAACACACATTCGGTAATTGTTTAAACAAAGTATGGTCGTAAAATTTTCAACCCTACTGAACTAGAAGTAAATAAATAGAAGGAATGAACAACTTGAAAAATAAACGACCTCAACTCTCCACCGCCATCTCTCTGCTGTGTTCAAGGTCATTGTTTCAACATCAATTTGCCCAAAGCAAAACAAAGCAGCCACATTTATTTTCATTATCCCGAAATAAAACATTTTCTGAAAAGTTAAAATATGACATAATGTAGCCGTTCTATTTCACAACGGCCAATTCAGCTCTGTATTATTTTCCACAAATTAGTGAGTGATTTATCAACTATTGGCTGGAAGGGCTGGGGGCGGGGCTGAGGGGAGCTGCTAGCACTACTAAACTATAGGCTGGAAGGTATGGGGGCGGGGCTGAGGGGACCTGCTAGCACTACTAAACTATAGGCTGGAAGGGATGGGGGCGGGGCTGAAGGGAGCTGCTAACACTACTAAACTATAGGCTGGAAGGTATGGGGGCGGGGCTGAGGGGAGCTGCTAGCACTACTAAACTATAGGCTGGAAGGGATGGGGGCGGGGCTGAGGGGACCTGCTAGCACTACTAAACTATAGGCTGGAAGGGATGGGGGCGGGGCTGAAGGGAGCTGCTAACACTACTAAACTAAACATTAGTCAAACTGGTCATTTCCACAGTGTTCCACTGGATTAATGAGAGAGAGTGTCCAACAGAAAGCTCGCTTGATAAACACCTTCTAATGTTATTGTTGTTTTTCCTCTCCTGGGCTCAGTGAACTCAGAGTGACATCAAAGCAGTGTGCCTGGAGAGAGGGAGCGGGGGGGATGAGGGAGAGGGAGAGGGGGTGAGAGGAGGGAGGGAGCGGGGGAGGAGAGAGAGGAGGGAGGGAGCGGGTGAGAGGAGGGAGGGAGAGGGGTGAGTGGAGGGAGCGGGGAGGGGGTGAGTGGAGGGAGGGAGTGGGGAGGGAGAGAGGGGGTGAGAGGAGGGAGGGAGGGAGCAGGGGAGGGAGAGAGGGGGTGAGAGGAGGGAGGGATTGGGGGAGGGAGAGAGGGGGTGAGAGGGGGGGGGGTGGAGCGAGGACAAACGAACGAACACCCAAGCAGTGAGATAATAAATTGAGGGTAACCCGATAGCGCCTTATCTCAAACAGACTCCCCCCCTCTCCCCGACACGTTGAGGCCTTGTCCCCCATGTCACGACCCACGCAGAGAGAGACGTCCCTGGGGAGGCCGGGGCAATCAGACCCCGTCTCTACCACCACCACCATTACCAGACAGCTACAGGTCCACTTCTAGATGATCCCCTCAGACTATTTCACCAGCCACTGTGCTGCAGAGTACTGAGTAGTGAGAAGTGGCAGCAAGGAAACACAATCACACAGAGCGAGAGAGCGAGAGAGAGAGGCCAGGGTTGAGGCTGGGGCCCATACAATCAGAGAGAACGAGAGGCCAGGGCCAAGGAGGTGTACATTACCATTCACTAAACAAAGCACAGAAGCCAAGTTGCCAACAAATGTTTAAAGATTGGGTGTTTGTGATGTGTTTCAGATTGCGCTATCTGCCACTGGTCTACAACAGCAGCATCAGTAACACCACTGACTAGCTACCACTGGTCTACAACAGCAGCATCAGTAACACCACTGACTAGCTACCACTGGTCTACAACAGCAGCATCAGTAACACCACTGACTAGCTACCACTGGTCTACAACAGCAGCATCAGTAACACCACTGACTAGCTACCACTGGTCTACAACAGCAGCATCAGTAACACCACTGACTAGCTACCACTGGTCTACAACAGCAGCATCAGTAACACCACTGACTAGCTACCACTGGTCTACAACAGCAGCATCAGTAACACCACTGACTAGCTACCACTGGTCTACAACAGCAGCATCAGTAACACCACTGACTAGCTACCACTGGTCTACAACAGCAGCATCAGTAACACCACTGACTAGCTACCACTGGTCTACAACAGCAGCATCAGTAACACCACTGACTAGCTACCACTGGTCTACAACAGCTGCAGTAACACCACTGACTAGCTACCAGCTAACTAGCGATTAGCATTAGCGGCTAACACGACTTAGCCACAACTTGCTAAGAAAAGACAAACTAGCTGTTTGCAGATGTAGGAAACACAAACTAATAGTGGTAATTATAGAACACTGGTGGATTTATATTAAGAAGCAAAGTGGAAACAGCATCGTTGTCATCAACATTGTTGCATGTTCTGCATTGACCATGTAGAGACTGAAGAGAGAGTCTCCTGGTAGAGGAACAACACATGTGCTGCTTTGACCATGTAGACTGAACACAAGTGTCTCCTGGTCGAGGAACAACCAATGCACTCCTTGAGTGACATGGCCGGGGCTAGGTCTGTGTGGGAAGCGGCATGGAGAGAGAGCGAGAGCGAGAGATGACTAGTAGCGAAGTAAACGATAAAAATGGACATTACACATGGTGTATCACATTTAACAAACCAAACATTCAAATACTGTTATAGAAGGTAAAGTTAAAACCCAAACCGATCCGTGAATCAATCCCAGCATATCGTAAAATACGGCTTTGATGGTCACAGATTTCTGTTCCATAACAGACATCACAGCTTCCTGTTCCATAACCGACATCACAGCTTCCTGTTCCATAACAGACATCACAGCTTCCTGTTCCATAACAGACATCACAGCATCCTGTTCCATAACAGACATCACAACATCCTGTTCCATAACAGACATCACAACATCCTGTTCCATAACAGACATCACAACATCCTGTTCCATAACAGACATCACAACATCCTGTTCCATAACAGACATCACAACATCCTGTTCCATAACAGACATCACAACATCCTGTTCCATAACAGACATCACAGCTTCCTGTTCCATAACCGACATCACAACATCCTGTTCCATAACAGACATCACAACATCCTGTTCCATAACCGACATCACAGCTTCCTGTTCCATAACCGACATCACAGCTTCCTGTTCCATAACCGACATCACAGTATCCTGTTCCATAACCGACATCACAGCTTCCTGTTCCATAACCGACATCACAGCTTCCTGTTCCATAACCGACATCACAGTATCCTGTTCCATAACCGACATCACAGCATCCTGTTCCATAACAGACATCACAGCATCCTGTTCCATAACAGACATCACAACATCCTGTTCCATAACAGACATCACAACATCCTGTTCCATAACAGACATCACAGCTTCCTGTTCCATAACATACATCACAATTGACTCAAATTACCTTTCTTCCCCTTCAAACACATCCATCAACTAAAGTAGAAATGAGCTGCTAATGTTTTTTTAATGAAACTGGAACAAATGCAGAAAGCCATTAGGGTGTGATTAAATAGTACACTCTGGTCAACAGCAGAGTACTATAAAGGGAATAGGGTGCATTTGGGACGCAGACTGGGTCTAAATTTCTCCTTGTACAGACAGAGGTAAATGAGGGGGCTGACAGGAAGGCTGGCAGTAGACCTGGGGCTAATAGGAAGGCTGCCAGCAGACCTGGGGCTGACAGGAAGGCTGCCAGCAGACCTGGGGCTAATAGGAAGGCTGGCAGTAGACCTGGGGCTGACAGGAAGGCTGCCAGCAGACCTGGGGCTAATAGGAAGGCTGCCAGCAGACCTGGGGCTGACAGGAAGGCTGCCAGCAGACCTGGGGCTGACAGGAAGGCTGGCAGTAGACCTGGGGCTGACAGGAAGGCTGCCAGCAGACCTGGGGCTGACAGGAAGGCTGGCAGTAGACCTGGGGCTGACAGGAAGGCTGCCAGCAGACCTGGGGCTGACAGGAAGGCTGCCAGCGGACCTGGGGCTAATAGGAAGGCTGCCAGCAGACCTGGGGCTGACAGGAAGGCTGCCAGCAGACCTGGGGCTGACAGGAAGGCTGCCAGCAGACCTGGGGCTGACAGGAAGGCTGCCAGCAGACCTGGGGCTGACAGGAAGGCTGCCAGCAGACCTGGGGCTGACAGGAAGGCTGCCAGCAGACCTGGGGCTGACAGGAAGGCTGCCAGCAGACCTGGGGCTAACAGGAAGGCTGCCAGCAGACCTGGGGCTGACAGGAAGGCTGCCAGCAGACCTGGGGCTGACAGGAAGGCTGCCAGCAGACCTGGGGCTGACAGGAAGGCTGCCAGCAGACCTGGGGCTGACAGGAAGGCTGCCAGCAGACCTGGGGCTGACAGGAAGGCTGCCAGCAGACCTGGGGCTGACAGGAAGGCTGCCAGCAGACCTGGGGCTGACAGGAAGGCTGCCAGCATTTGCTTTAGCCTGTCTGGAGTGCCAGATGGGCGGGGTTTCACATTTTGCGATTATTGTATTGGTTCCATTACATCAGGCAAGCTCAATCAACCACAGATAAAATGTGTGAAAAATATTTCAAATAGTCTTGACAATAATCTGATAATCTCAACTCAAATAACATTTTATCAAATCAAATGTTATTTGTCACATGCGCCGAATACAACAGGTCTAGACTTTACCATGAAATGCTGACTAACAAGCCCTTAACCAACAACGCAGAGTTAAAAAGTCAGAAAATTAGCAAATAAAAAAGGAAATACTAACACAATAAAATAACAATAATGAGACTATATACAAGGAGTACCAGTACCGAGTCACTGTGTAGGGGTATGAGGTAATAATGAGGCTATATACAAGGAGGACCAGTACCGAGTCACTGTGCAGGGGTACGAGGTAGTAATGAGACTATATACAAGGAGTACCAGTACAGAGTCACTATGTAGGGGTATGAGGTAGTAATGAGACTATATACAAGGAGTACCAGTACAGAGTCACTGTGAAGGGGTATGAGGTAGTAATGAGGCTATATACAAGGAGTACCAGTACAGAGTCAGTGTGTAGGGGTATGAGGTAGTAATGAGACTATATACAAGGAGTACAAGTACAGAGTCAGTGTGTAGGGGTATGAGGTAGTAATGAGACTATATACAAGGAGTACCAGTACAGAGTCACTGTGTAGGGGTATGAGGTAGTAATGAGACTATATACAAGGAGTACCAGTACCGAGTCAGTGTGTAGGGGTATGAGGTAGTAATGAGACTATATACAAGGAGTACCAGTACAGAGTACCTGTGTAGGGGTACGAGGTAGTAATGAGACTATATACAAGGAGTACCAGTACAGAGTCACTATGTAGGGGTACGAGGTAGTAATGAGACTATATACAAGGAGTACCAGTACAGAGTCAGTGTGTAGGGGTATGAGGTAGTAATGAGACTATATACAAGGAGTACCAGTACAGAGTCACTGTGCAGGGGTATGAGGTAGTAATGAGACTATATACAAGGAGTACCAGTACAGAGTCACTGTGTAGGGGTATGAGGTAGTAATGAGACTATATACAAGGAGTACCAGTACAGAGTCACTGTGTAGGGGTATGAGGTAGTAATGAGACTATATACAAGGAGTACCAGTACAGAGTCAGTGTGTAGGGGTATGAGGTAGTAATGAGACTATATACAAGGAGTACCAGTACAGAGTCACTGTGTAGGGGTATGAGGTAGTAATGAGACTATATACAAGGAGTACCAGTACAGAGTCAGTGTGTAGGGGTATGAGGTAGTAATGAGACTATATACAAGGAGTACCAGTACAGAGTCACTGTGTAGGGGTACGAGGTAGTAATGAGACTATATACAAGGAGTACCAGTACAGAGTCACTATGTAGGGGTACGAGGTAGTAATGAGACTATATACAAGGAGTACCAGTACAGAGTCAGTGTGTAGGGGTATGAGGTAGTAATGAGACTATATACAAGGAGTACCAGTACAGAGTCACTGTGTAGGGGTATGAGGTAGTAATGAGACTATATACAAGGAGTACCGGTACCGAGTCACTGTGCAGGGGTACGAGGTAGTAATGAGACTATATACAAGGAGTACCAGTACAGAGTCACTGTGTAGGGGTACGAGGTAGTAATGAGACTATATACAAGGAGTACCAGTACAGAGTCACTGTGCAGGGGTACGAGGTAGTAATGAGACTATATACAAGGAGTACCAGTACAGAGTCACTATGTAGGGGTACGAGGTAGTAATGAGACTATATACAAGGAGTACCAGTACAGAGTCACTATGCAGGGGTACCAGTTAGTGGAGGTAATATGTACATGTAGCTAGGGGTAAATGTGACTAGGTAATCAGGATAGATAATAAACAGAGTACCAGCAGCACATGAAGATTGTGAAAGGCTGGAGTAATTGACCATTTTTAGGGCCTTCCTCTGACACCGCCTGGTATATAGGTCCTGGATGGCAGGGAGCTCGTCCCCAGTGATGTACTGGGCCTGCGGTTGGATACTGAGAAGTTGCCATACCAAGCGGTGATGCAGACAGTTTGAGGATCTGAGGGCCCATGCCAAATATTTTAAGCCTCCTGAAGGGGAAGAGGCGTTGTCGTGGCCTCTTCACGACTGAGTTGGTGTGTTGGGACCATGATAGGTCCTTAGTGATGTGGAGGAACATAACTCTCGACCCGCTCCACTACAGCCCCGTCGATGTGAATGGGGGTTCGTCCCTCCTTTTCCTGTAGTCCACGATCATCTCCTTTGTCTTAATCACGTTGAGGGAGAGGTTGTTGTCCTGGCAACACACTGCCAGTTCTCTGACCTCCTCCCTATAGGCTGTCTCATCGTTGTCAGTGATCAGCCCTTCCAAATCAAATCAAACTTTATTTGTCACTTGCACCGAATACAACAGGTGTAGACCTTACCGTGAAATGCTTACTTACAAGCCCTTAACCAACAATGCAGTTCAAGAAATAGAGTTAAGAAAATATTTACTAAATAAACTAAAGTAAAAAATAAAATAAAATAAAAAGTAACACAATAGAATAACAATAACGAGGCTATATACAGGGTGTACCGGTACCGAGTCAATGTGCGGGGGTACCGGTACCGAGTCAATGTGCAGGGGTACAGGTTAGTCGAGGTAATTTGAACATGTAGGTAGGGGTACAGTGACTATGATAGATAATAAACAGCCGGTAGTAGCAGTGTAAAAACAAATGGAGGGGGGGGGGGGTCAATGTAAATAGTCCGGGTTGCCATTTGATTAATTGTTCAACAGTCTTATGGCTTGAGGGTAGAAGCTGTTAAGGAGCCTTTTGGACCTAGACTTGGTGCTCCGGTACCGCTTGCCGTGCGGTAGCAGAGAGAACAGTCTATGACTAGGGTGACTGGAGTCCTTGACAATGTTTTGGGCCTTCCTCTGTGAAGCTTGGCCCCAGTGATGTACTGGGCCGTACAAACTACCCTCTGTAGCGCCTTACAATAAGATGCCGAGCAGTTGCCATACCAGGCGGTGATGCAACCGGTCAAGATGCTCTCGATGGTGCAGCTGTATAACTTTTTGAGGATCTGGGGACCCATGCCAAATCTCCTGAGGCAGTACTTTATACTGCCTCAATCTAAAGAGCTGACTACAGTTGTGTCGTCTGCAAACTTAATGATGGTGTTGGAGTCGTGCGCAGCCACACAGTCATGGGTGAACAGGGAGTACAGGAGGGGACTGAGCACGCACCCCTGAGGGGCCCCCGTGTTGAGGATCAGCGTGGCGGATGTGTTGTTGCCTACCTTCACCACCTGGGGGCGGCCTGTCAGGAATCTGACACCCTGATGAAGGTGTTGCTGTATTTTAATAATGACTTAGCCCACACATTAACGGCTTTTTAACTTTCAAACCCACACGAGTGACTGGACTTGTGGTAATCATTTTTCCTTTTGTTTAAAAAAAAATAGTATTTCAACCCAGGTGTGTCTGCCAGGCAGGTCTGGGGCCAGTCAGTCCTTTATACTGCCTCAATCTAAAGAGCTGACTAAAGTACAAACACACAGTTATGGAGCTGGAACCCACCGTGACAGATCTCAGGGATTACAACTGCCACGAACATCACATAGTGGTACACTCTGAATCATTACCTTACTGAAAACAGCTCATTACATTTCAGCCATTCTCCCTTTCATTCTCTAGCCTTTTCCCCGTTCTCTCTCTCCGCCTCACCCCTCTCCCTCTGAGGGATTGCATTCTCTAGCCTTTTCCCCATTCTCTCTCTCCGTCTCACCCCTCTCCCTCTGAGGGATTGCATTCTCTAGCCTTTTCCCCGTTCTCTCTCTCCGCCTCACCCCTCTCCCTCTGAGGGATTGCATTCTCTACAGGGATAGGATATCTGTAGGATGAACAACGGCTGTACAGCGTTGATTAAATATCACCGCCCTGATAAGTACACAGTGCGCAGCATTAAGTCATATAAATGTATTGCTGGATTCCTCAGCCCCCATTTGTCTAACTGGGAGAAACACTAAACCCGCAGTCAGTCCACTGGTTCCTGAAAACTAGGTTGCTTGTTATGAGAAAACTATGATGAATAAGAAACCTGCGATGTATCCCAAATAGCACCCTATTCGCTACAGTTGAAGTCGGAAGTTTACATACACTTAGGTTGGAGTGTTTAAAACTCGTTTTTTCAACAACTCCACAAATTTCTTGTTAACAAACTATAGTTTTGGCAAGTCGGTTAGAACATCTACTTTGTGCATGACAAGTAATTTTTCCAACAATTGTTTACAGACAGATTATTTCACTTATAATTCACTGTATCACAATTCAAGTGGGTCAAACGTTTACATACGCTAAGTTGATTGTGCCTTTAAACAGCTTGGAAAATTCCAGAAAATGATGGCATGGCTTTAGAAGCTTCTGATAGGCTAATTGACATCATTTGAGTCAATTGGAGGTGTACCTGTGGAAGTATTTCAAGGCCTACCTTCAAAACTCAGTGCCTCTTTGCTTGACATCATGGGAAAATCAGAAAATTGTAGACCTCCACAAGTCTGGTTCATCATTGGGAGCAATTTCCAAACGCCTGAAGGTACCACATTCATCTGTACAAACAATAGTACGCAAGTATAAACACCATGGGACCACGCAGCGGTCAAACCGCTCAGGAAGGAGACGCGATCTGTCTCCTAAAGACGAACGTATTTTGGTGCGAAAAGAACAGCAGCAAAGGACCTTGTGAAGATGCTGGAGGAAACAGGTACAAAAGTATCTATATCCACAGTAAAACGAGTCCTATATTGACATAACCTTAAAGGCCGCTCAGCAAGGAAGAAGCCACTGCTCCAAAACGCCATAAAAAAGCCAGACTACGGTTTGCAACTGCACATGGGGACAAAGATCGTACTTTTTGGAGAAATGTCCTCTGGTCTGATGAAACAAAAATATAACTGTTTGACCATAATGACCATCGTTATGTTTGGAGGAAAAAAGGGGTTGCTTGCAAGCCGAAGAACACCATCCCAACCGTGAAGCACGGGGGTGGCAGCATCATGCTGTGGGGGTGCTTTGCTGTAAGAGGGACTGGTGCACTTCACAAAATAGATGGCATCATGAGGAAGGAAAATTATGTGGATATATTGAAGCAACATCTCAAGACATCAGTCAGGAAGTTAAAGCTTGGTCGCAAATGGGTCTTCCAAATGGACAATGACCCCAAGCATACTTCCAAAGTTGTGGCAAAATGGCTTAAGGACAACAAAGTCAAAGTATTGGAGTGGCCATCACAAAGCCGTGACCTCAATCCTATAGAAAATTTGTGGGCAGAACTGAAAAAGCGTGTGCGAGCAAGGAGGCCTACAAACCTGACTCAGTTACACCAGCTCTGTCAGGAGGAATGGGCCAAAATTCACCCAACTTATTGTGGGAAGCTTGTGGAAGGCTACCTGAAACGTTTGACACAAGATAAACAATTTAAAGGCAATGCTACCAAAATACTAATTGAGTGTATGTAAACTTCTGACCCACTGGGAATGTGATGAAATAAATAAAAGCTGAAATAAATAATTCTCTCTACTATTATTCTGACATTTCACATTTTTAAAATAAAGTGGTGATCCTAACTGACCTAAGACAGGGAATTTTTACTAGGATTAAATGTCAGGAATTGTGAAAAACTGAGTTTAAATGTATTTGGCTAAGGTGTATGTAAACTTCCGACTTCAACTGTATATAGTGTACACACTATTCCCTATGTATATATAGTGCACTACTTTTGACCAGGGCCCATAGGGTATAGGATGCCATTTGGGACGTTACTGCCTGCTCAGCTTCATGATTTTGGCCAACTACAATTGAGCTCCTTGGGTTTTTAATTAACAACTAATTCAAAACATGCAGAAAACTCATCTTAGAGCCTAGAGCTGCTGACCTGGCTACATACAGGACTTCATGGTGCAGGAGAACTACAATAAAACATGGCTCTGGATACCAGGACCCAGTTATAATGTAGTGTAGCTACCATCTACTTTCAGCACCAAACCTTTCAAACACTACATTACATTTTTCAACTTAACTGAAATAAATCAATGTTACGATTTTCAATTCAATCTACTAAAAAAAAACAGCAATTATAATTCTTCCATTAAACTTGTTTATTTTCAATTCCAAGCCCAATGTGTTTAGTGAAACCACAGCATCTCAGCTAAACAGGACTACTAAGGATAGTGTATATGTTGGTATTCACCAGACAGATAAACAACATGGCCCTAACGTCAAACCGCCTAGTGAAACCCACCACTCTGCTTGACTTGGAGATTACGCTTTTTTCTTTTATAACCAAAACAAAATCATCTGTAATTTAAGTATAAAAAATAAAAACTCATACCTAGAAAATTAGCTCACCCTCTACAAAGCAACCAGGCTGCACAGATGTTAATGTTATCAATTCTAAAAGTGGAACTGTTTACAAGGCTCTGAGATACCAGAAGTGTTACTAAAGCAGCACATTCTAGCTTTGAAAGCACTCTTATTCATGAAAACATGTGCCTACAGTGGCTTGCGAAATTATTCACCCCGCTTGGCATTTTTCCTATTTTGTTGCCTTACAACCTGGAATTAAAATGGATTTTTGTGGGGATTGTATCATTTGATTTACACAACATGCCTACCACTTTGAAGATGCAAAATATTTTTGGGGGTGAAACAAACAAGAAATAAGACAAAAAAACAGAAAACTTGAGCGTGCCCATTGCTTAGTGGTGTTGCAGACTCTGGGCCCTTTCAGAAAAGGTGTATATATACTGAGATCATGTGACAGATCATGTGACACTTAGATTGCACATAGGTGGACTTTATTTAACTAATTATGTGACTTCTGAAGGTAATTGGTTGCACCAGATCTTATTTAGGGGCTTCATAGCAAAATACATATGCACGCACCACTTTTCCGTTACTTAATTTTTTTGAATTGTTTGAAACAGTTTTTTTTTCATTTCACTTCACCAATCTGGACTATTTTGTGTATGTCCATTACATAAAATCCAAATAAAAATCCATTTAAATTACAGGTTATAATGCAACAAAATAGGAAAAACGCCAAGGGGGATTAATAATTTTGCAAGGCACTATAGATTCAGGAGCCCAGAAATGAAACATGTTCATTAAAGGGAAGCTTCTAAGGTTCCCGAGTCTCCCGAGTGGCGCAGTGGTCTAAGGCACTGCATCGCAGTGCTAGCTGTGCCACTAGAGATCCTGGTTAGACCGGGAGACCCATGGGGCGGCGCACAATTGGCCCAGGGTAGGGGAGGGAATGGCCGGCAGGGATGTAGCTCAGTTGGTAGAGCATGGCGTTTGCAACGCCAGGGTTGTGGGTTCGATTCCCACGGGGGGCCAGTATGAAAAATTCAAAAAAATGATGTATGCACTCTGGATAAGAGCGTCTGCTAAATTACTGACATGTAAATGTTCCAAGCCCACTGCCAGACTCTGGGACTGAGAGAGAGGCATCACACAACGACCCTAGCCTGGCGGTGATGATGTCACAGTGGGATACCCTGCCAACAGAACCCTCCATAGTACCCAAGTCAAACTGTTTAATATCAGCACACGACATGGCCAGAATAACAGCAGAGAACCAACAGGAAGGGGGTAGAGAGAGAGAGAGAGACTAGCACTAAAGGGCTTCTCCACCATACACATACTATCTATAGAAAGGGATTGGAACCTCTAACCCTGCAATCATTAACTTGAATGGGGAGACCCGTTCTATATTTTCTATGTTCTCGCCTGTCTGACTGGGACGTCTTGAAAGCCTACAATAGCAGCAGTCCTTTGCTGACTGACTAACCTGAAGAGCATTAGGCTACTTGATCACAGTTGCTGTGCAGACGTTTTAACGTTGGAGAATGGTTAGTCGTGGGTTGATAAGTGGGTAATTGATAAATATGGTTAGTCGTGGGTTGAAAAGTGCCACAGCGATATGGCTACAGGTTAACTCTGGAAGCTTCTACATCAGACCTAGTAGTAGGGTGGTATATCCAGACATATACTTAGAGAGTTGGGACATTATGATGCATCTACAGTGCCTTCAGAATGTATTCATACCCGTTGACTTATTCCACATTTTGTTGTGTTACAGCCTTTTTTTCACCTTTATTTAACCAGGTAAGCCAGTTGAGAACAAGTTCTCATTTACAACTGCGACCTGGCCAAGATAAAGCAAAGCAGTGCGATAAAAACAACAACACAGAGTTACATAAAACAAAAACATCAAGTCAAAAATACAACAGAAAATATATATACAGTGTGTGCAAATGTAGCAAGTTATGGAGGTAAGGCAATAAATAGGCTATAGTGCAAAATAATTACAATTAGTATTAACACTGGAATGATAGATGTGCAAGAGATGATGTGCAAATAGAGATACTGGGGTGCAAATGAGCAAAATAAATAACAATATGGGGATATTAGTTGGGTGGGCTAATTTCAGATGGGCTGTGTACAGGTGCAGTGATCGGTAAGGTGCTCTGACAACTGATGCTTAAAGTTAGTGAGGGAGATAAGAGTCTAAAGCTTCAGAGATTTTTGCAATTTGTTCCAGTCATTGGCAGCAGAGAACTGGAAGGAATGGCGGCCAAAGGAGGTGTTGGCTTTGGGGATGACCAGTGAGATATACCTGCTGGAGCGCAGACTACGGGTGGGTGTTGATATGGTGACCAATGAGCTAAAATAAGGCGGGGATTAGCCTAGCAGTGATTTATAGATGACCTGGAGCCAGTGGGTTTGGTGACGAATATGTATTGAGGGCCAGCCAACGAGAGCGTACAGGTCACAGTGGTGGGTAGTATATGGGGCTTTGGTGACAAAACGGATGGCACTGTGACAGACTACATCCAATTTGCTGAGTAGAGTGTTGGAGGCTATTTTGTAAATGACATCGCCGAAGTCAAGGATCTGTAAGATAGTCAGTTTTACGAGGGCATGTTTGGCAGCATGAGTGAAGGAGGCTTTGTTGCAAAATAGGAAGCCGATTCTAGATTTAACTTTTGATTGGAGATGCTTAAAGTGAGTCTGGAAGGAGAGTTTACGGTCTAACCAGACACCTAGGTATTTGTAGTTGTCCACATATTCTAAGTCAGACCCGCCGAGAGTAGTGATTCTAGTCGGGCGGGCGGGTGCAAGCAGTGTTCGATTGAAGAGCATGCATTTAGTTTTACTAGCATTTAAGAGCAGTTGGAGGCTACGGAAGGAGTGTTGTATGGCATTGAAGCTCGTTTGGAGGTTTGTTAACACAGTGTCCAATGATGGCCAGATGTATACAAAATGGTGTCGTCTGCGTAGAGGTGGATCTGAGAGTCACCAGCAGCAAGAGCGACATCATTGATAAACACAGAGAAAAGAGTTGGCCCAAGAATTGAACCCTGTGGCACCCCCATAGAGACTGCCATAGGTCCAGACAACAGGCCCTCCGATTTGACACATTGAACTCTATCTGAGAAGTAGTTGGTGAACCAGGTGAGGCAGTCATTAGAGAAACCAAGGCTATTTAGTCTGCCAATAAGAATGCGGTGGTTGACAGAGTCGAAAGCCTTGGCCAGGTCGATGAAGACGGCTGCACAGTACTGTCTATTATCGATCGCGGCTATAATATCGTTTAGGACCTTGAGCGTGGCTGAGGTGCACCCATGACCAGCTCGGAAACCAGATTGCATAGCGGAGAAGGTACGGTGGGATTCGAAATGGTCGGTGATCTGTTTGTTAACTTGGTTTGTTAACTTGGCAGGGCAGGATGGATATAGGTCTGTAACAGTTTGGATCTAGAGTGTCACCCCCTTTGAAGAGGGGGATGACCGCGGCAGCTTTCCAATCTCTGGGGATCTCAGACGATACGAAAGAGAGGTTGAACAGGCTAGTATTTAGGTGTTTTTAGAAATGTTGCAAATTTCTGGAAAACGAAATACAGAAATATCTCATTTACATAAGTATTTACATTCCAGAGTCAATACATGTTAAATCACCTTTGGCAGCGATTACAGCTGTGAGTCTTTCTGGGTAAGTCTCTAAGATTGCACAATATTTTCACTGTTCTTTTTCTAATTCTTCAAGCTCTGTCAAGTTGGTTGTTGATCATCGCTAGACAGTCATTTTCAAGTCTTGCCATATATTTCAAATCAAATCAAAATGTATTTGCCACATGCACCGAATACAACAGGTGTAGTATGTAGTATAGTACCTTACAGTGAAATGCTCACTTACAAAAAACTCAGATTTTCAAGCAGATTTAAGTCAAAACTGTAACTAGGAACATTGAAAATATGAAGAGTGGTACTCAGTGATGTGTTGGATTTGCCCCAAACATAACACTTTGTATTCAGGACATAACATTCATTTTTTTGCCAGATTTTTTGCAGTTTTACTTTAGTGCCTTGTTGCAAACAGGATGCATGTTTTGGAATATTTGTATTCTGTACTGGCTTCCTTCTTTTCACTCTGTCAATTTGGTTAGTATTGTGGAGTAACTACAATGTTGTTGATCCATCCTCAGTTTTCTCTCATCACAGCCATTAAACTCAGTAACTGTTTTAAAGTCACCATTGGCCTCATGGTGAAATCCCTGAGCGGTTTCCTTCCTCTTCGACAACTGAGTTAGGAAGGACAACCTGTAGTGAGACTGGGTGTATTGATACACCATCCAAAGTGTAATTAAAAACTTCACCATGCTCAAAGGGATATTCAATGTATGCTTTTTTTATTTTTACCCATCTACCAATAGGTGTCCTTCTTTGTGAGGCATTGGAAAACCTCCCTGGTCTTTGTGTTTGAATCTGTGTTTGAAATGTAATGCTTGACTGAGGGACCTTATAGATAATTATATGTGTCGAGTAAAGAGATGAGGTAGTCATTCAAAAATCATGCAACTTTATTATGTGACTTGTTAAGTAAATTTTTACTCCTGAACTTTAGGCTTGCCATAACAAAAGGATTGAATACTTATTGACTCAAGACATTTTCAGCTTTTCATTTTTAATTACACTGAACAAAAATATAAACGCAACATGTAAAGTGTTGATCCCATGTTTCTCTCAAACAAAAATGTTTATCTGTAATTTACAATCTGTGGAAACTATGAGAATAGAAAGGTTCAGAACTTTTGTGACACATCACAACACAGTTGAAAAATATTTGGCAATATGTCTCCTGAGTGGCGCAGTGGTCTAAGGCACTGCATCGCAGTGCTAACTGTGCCACTAGAGATCCTGGTTCGAATCCAGGCTCTGTCGCAGCCGGCCGCGACCGGGAGACTCATGGGCGGCGCACAATTGGCCCAGCGTCGTCCAGGGTAGGGGAGGGAATGGCCGGCAGGAATGTAGCTCAGTTGATAGAGCATGACGTTTGCAACGCCAGGGTTGTGGGTTCGATTCCCACGGGGGGCCAGTATAAAAAAATATATATGTATTCACTAACTGTAAGTCGCTCTGGATAAGAGCGTCTGCTAAATGACTAAAATGTAATGTAATGTAAATGAAATTATAAATCAAAACTGGATGGTCGTCAGAGATACAGTGCATTCGGAAAGTATTCAGACCCCTTGACATTTTGTTACATTACAGCCTTATTCTAAAATGGATTCAATTGTCTTTTTCCCCTCATCAAGCTACAAACATAACCCCACATTTACATAAGTATTCAGAGGGAGAGGGAGAGGGAGAGAGGGGGAGAGAGGGGGAGGGAAAGGGAGAGAGCGAGAGGGGAAAGGGGGGGGAGAGAGAGCGAGAGAAGGAGCGGAACAGAGGGAGAGCGAGAGGGAGAGAGCGAGAGGGGGAGAGAGCGAGAGAGAGGTAGAGAAAAGAGAGAGTGAGAGCAACAGAATGGGAATGGTAGAGAGGGAGAAATAGTTCCTGAATTAGATCTGAGAGGCTCTGGTCCTTCAGATGTCTCCATCAGCTAACCACAAGCCCAGCCTGAGCATGTGAAGCATTCTGCCTTGCTGGCACAGCCACAGCTACCACCCGATGCTAATAACTGCAATGTGTTAGCTACAATAAAGCACTCTGCACTGAGACTCACACACCACACTCTTTTTCACTCGCACACACTCACCCTCTCTTCCTCACAGCAGAAAGGGGAAAATCCCAACCACAGCCTTTAATGGGAACCGTTCATTAATGTCTAATATTTATGGTTAAGATCTAAGGATGTGACTGATGGTCTGGTCATCTGGCAGTTTGCTTCTTGTTTTGTCTTTCCTCCTCTATTTGTCACACATTTTACTAACTGCATAATAACATTATTCAAACGCATTGAAACAACGTATTCTAGCTTATAATGAACATCACAGAAATATCTTCCAAACTGAAGCCATTGAGATAAGTGAGGGATTCCATTCATCAACCCCAAATGGAATCTTTCCCTAAACTGACTTTGCCCATCACTACAGTGTATTAGGTATATAATATACATTACCAGTCCCACTACAGTGTATTAGGTATATAATATACAGTGGGGAAAAAAAGTATTTAGTCAGCCACCAATTGTGCAAGTTCTCCCACTTAAAAAGATGAGAGAGGCCTGTAATTTTCATCATAGGTACAAGTCAACTAGGATAGACAAAATGAGGAAAAAAATTCCAGAAAATCACATTGTAGGATTTTTTATGAATTGATTTGCACATTATGGTGGAAAATAAGTATTTGGTCAATAACAAAAGTTTCTCAATACTTTGTTATATACCCTTTGTTGGCAATGACACAGGTCAAACGTTTTCTGTAAGTCTTCACAAGGTTGTCACACACTGTTGCTGGTATTTTGGCCCATTCCTCCATGCAGATCTCCTCTAGAGCAGTGATGTTTTGGGGCTGTCGCTGGGCAACACACTTTCAACTCCCTCCAAGATTTTCTATGGGGTTGAGATCTGGAGACTGGCTAGGCCACTCCAGGACCTTGAAATGCTTCGTACGAAGCCACTCCTTCGTTGCCCGGGCGGTGTGTTTGGGATCATTGTCATGCTGAAAGACCCAGCCACGTTTCATCTTCAATGCCCTTGCTGACGGAAGGAGGTTTTCACTCAAAATCTCACGATACATGGCCCCATTCATTCTTTCCTTTACACGGATCAGTCGTCCTGGTCCCTTTGCAGAAAAACAGCCCCAAAGCATGATGTTTCCACCCCCATGCTTCACAGTAGGTATGGTGTTCTTTGGATGCAACTCAGCATTCTTTGTCCTCCAAACACGACGAGTTGAGTTTTTACCAAAAAGTTCTATTTTGGTTTCATATGACATTCTCCCAATCCTCTTCTGGATCATCCAAATGCACTCTAGCAAACTTCAGACGGGCCTGGACATGTACTGGCTTAAGCAGGGGGACACGTCTTGCACTGCAGGATTTGAGTCCCTGGCGGCGTAGTGTGTTACTGATGGTAGGCTTTGTTACTTTGGTCCCAGCTCTCTGCAGGTCATTCACTAGGTCCCCCCGTGTGGTTCTGGGATTTTTGCTCACCGTTCTTGTGATCATTTTGATCCCACGGGGTGAGATCTTGCGTGGAGCCCCAGATTGAGGGAGATTATCAGTGGTCTTGTATGTCTTCCATTTCCTAATAATTGCTCCCACAGTTGATTTCTTCAAACCAAGCTGCTTACCTATTGCAGATTCAGTCTTCCCAGCCTGGTGCAGGTCTACAATTTTGTTTCTTGTGTCCTTTGACAGCTCTTTGGTCTTCGCCATAGTGGAGTTTGGAGTGTGACTGTTTGAGGTTGTGAACAGGTGTCTTTTATACTGATAACAAGTTCAAACAGGTGCCATTAATACAGGTAACAAGTGGAGGACAGAGGAGCCTCTTAAAGAAGAAGTTACAGGTCTGTGAGAGCCAGAAATCTTGCTTGTTTGTAGGTGACCAAATACTTATTTTCCACCATCATTTGCAAATAAATTCATAAAAAATCCTACAATGTGATTTTCTGGATTTTTTTTCCTCAATTTCTCTGTCATAGTTGACGTGTACCTATGATGAAAATTACAGGCCTCTCTCATCTTTTTAAGTGGGAGAACTTGCACAATTGGTGTCTGACTAAATACTTTTTTTCCCCACTGTACATCACCAGTCCCACTACAGTGTATTAGGTATATGATATACATCACCAGTCCCACTACAGTGTATTAGGTATATGATATACATCACCAGTCCCACTACAGTGTATTAGGTATATGATATACATCACCAGTCCCACTACAGTGTATTAGGTATATGATATACATCACCAGTCCCACTACAGTGTATTAGGTATATGATATACATCACCAGTCCCACTACAGTGTATTAGGTATATGATATACATCACCAGTCCCACTACAGTGTATTAGGTATATGATATACATCACCAGTCCCACTACAGTGTATTAGGTATATGATATACATCACCAGTCCCACTACAGTGTATTAGGTATATGATATACATCACCAGTCCCACTACAGCCTCCTTCACTCATGCTGCCAAACATGCCCTCGTAAAACTGACTATCCTACCGATCCTTGACTTCGGCGATGTCATTTACAAAATAGCCTCCAACACTCTACTCAGCAAATTGGATGTTGTCTATCACAGTGCCATCCGTTTTGTCTCCAAAGCCCCATATAATACCCACCACTGTGACCTGTACGCTCTTGTTGGCTGGTCCTCACTACATATTCGTCGCCAAACCCACTGGCTCCAGGCCATCTATAAATCACTGCTAGGCAAATCCCCGCCTTATCTTAGCTCATTGGTCACCATAGCAACACCCACCCGTAGTCTGCGCTCCAGCGGGTATATCTCACTGGTCATCCCCAAAGCCAACACCTCCTTTGGCCGCAATTCCTTCCAGTTCTCTGCTGCCAATGACTGGAACAAATTGCAAAAATCTCTGAAGCTGGAGACACTTATCTCCCTCACTAACTTTAAGCATCAGTTGTCAGAGCACCTTACCGATCACTGCACCTGTACACAGCCCATCTGAAATTAGCCCGCCCAACTACCTCATCCCTATATTGTTATTTATTTTGCTCATTTGTACCCAGTATCTCTATTTGCACATCATCTCTTGCACATCATTCCAGTGTTAATACTAAATTGTAATTATTTTGCACTATAGCCTATTTTATTGCCTTACCTCCATAACTTGCTAAATTTGCACACTGTATATTAATTGTATTTCTGTTGTATTTTTGACTTTGTTTTGTTTTACCCCATATGTAACTCTGTGTTGTTGTTTTTATCGCACTGCTTTGCTTTATCTTGGCCAGGTCGCAGTTGTAAATGAGAACTTGTTCTCAACTGGTTTACCTGGTTAAATAAAGGTGAAATAAAAAATAAATAAAAAAAACAGTGTATTAGGTATATGATATACATCACCAGTCCCACTACAGTGTATTAGGTATATGATATACATCACCAGTCCCACTACAGTGTATTAGGTATATGATATACATCACCAGTCCCACTACAGTGTATTAGGTATATGATATACATCACCAGTCCCACTACAGTGTATTAGGTATATGATACAAGACATGAGCAAGGCTAAGTGGTGTAACAACCAACCTCAGAGAGCGGTACAAGTGGTGGCTGAGGCTATTTTGACAACTTAATTGCACATGGGAGGTGCAGCTGCACTGACTGCACTGGAGTTCTTATGGAGAGACCAAGCCTATAGAACTACATAAACATACATTAGGTATATTCCAATGGTAAATACAACTGGCAAAGTAATTAGCAAGCAAACATAACCTAAAGGAATAGGCCAAACTGCAATATCTTTGATGAAACTCACTCAGCTAAAGAGCTAGCTAGCCAGCCGGCTTCGTTGCCAAAGATAGCCAGCTTCCTAGCTTACATTAGCTAGCTAGCTACCAAAGATGATTAACTCACTAGCTTCGTTTCTAAAGCTAGCTAGCAAAGCTACTAACCAGTAAGCAACCTATTTTTTTACATTTTTACATTTTAGTCATTTAGCAGACGCTCTTATCCAGAGCAACTTACAGGAGCAATTAGGGTTGAGTGCCTTGCTCAAAGGCACATCGACAGATTTTTCACCTAGTCGGCTCGGGGATTAGAACTAGCGACTATAGTTTGTGTCCTTTCTCTTCACCCCTCCCACACACCGGTACCACGTCTCTACAGAACATTCCACCATCATAGAGGGCACTCAGTAGGGGGTGGTGATGACATTTCACTTCCTTATGTTATAAAATACATTTTACCATTAATGATAATTCCTGAGAAGCTGGTGTTTGGAGGATATATTGGCACAGGTGTTGTTAGGCCCGAGACGAAGTTAAGGCAAACCGTGCCAATATAACCTCCAAACACCGGCTTCAAGGGCATTATCACTTTCATACAACGGGTTACCAACATATTCAAATAATGATATTTACATAAAAAATATTGTTTTGATGAATTTATTCATACTATTTCATCCTTCCACAAGATATACAGTACCAGTCAAAAGTTTGGACACACCTACTCATTCAAGGGTTTTTCTTTATTTTTACTATTTTCTACATTGTGGAATAATAGTGAAGACATCAAAACTATGAAATAACACATATGGAATCATGTAGTAACCAAAGAAGTGTTAAACAAATCAAAATATATTTGAGATTCTTCAAATAGCCACCCTTTGCGTTGATGACAGCTTTGCACACTCTTGGCATTCTCTCAACCAGCTTCACCTGGAATGCTTTTCCAACTGTCTTGAAGGAATTCACACATATGCTGAGCACTTGTTGGCTGCTTTTCCTTCACTCTGCCGTCCAACTCATCCGAAACCATCTCAATTTGGTTGAGGTCGAGGGATTGTGGAGGCCAGGTCATCTGATGCAGCACTCCATCACTCTCCTTCTTGGTCAAATAGCCCTTACACAGCCTGGAGGTGTGTTGGGTCATTGTCCTGTTGAAAAACAAATGATAGTCCCACTAAGCCCAAACCAGATGGGATGTCGTATCGCTGCAGAATGCTGTGGTAGCCATGCTGGTTAAGTGTGCCTTGAATTCTAAATAAATCACAGACAGTGTCACCAGCAAAGCACCCCCACACCATAACACCTCCTCCTCCTCCATGCTTTACGGTGGGAAATACACATGCGGAGATCATCCGTTCACTCACACCGCATCTCACAAAGACACGGCGGTTGGAACCAAAAATCTCAAATTTGGACTCTAGACCAAAGAACAAATCTCCACCGGTCTAATGTCTATTACTCGTGTTTCTTGGACCAAGCAAGTCTCTTCTTCTTATTGGTGTCCTTTAGTAGTGGTTTCTTTGCAGCAATTCGACCATGAAGGCCTGATTCACACAGTCTCCTCTGAACAGTTGATGTTGAGATGTGTCTATTACTTCAACTCTGTGAAGCATTTATTTGGGCTGCAATTTCTGAGGCTGGTAACTTTAATGAACTTATCCTCTGCAGCAGAGGTAACTCTGGGTCTTCCATTCCTGTGGCGGTCCTCATGAGAGCCAGTTTCACTATACCGCTTGATGGTTTTTGCGACTGCACTTGAATTAACTTTCAAAGTTATTGAAATGTTCTGTATTGACTGACCTTCATGTCTTAAAGTAATGATGGACTGTCGTTTCTCTTTGCTTATTTGAGCTGTTCTTGCCATAATATGGACTTGGTCTTTTACCAAATAGGGCCATCTTCTGTATACCCCCCCTACCTTGTCACAACACAACTGATTGGCTCAAACGCATTAAGAATGAAAACAATTCCACAAATTAACTTTTAAGAAGGCACACCTGTTAATTGAAATGGATTCCTGGTGACTACGTCATGAAGCTGGTTGAGAGAATGCCAAGAGTGTGCAAAGCTGTCATCAAGGCAAAGGGTGGCTATTTGAAGAGTCTCAAATATATTTTGATTTATTTAACACTTTTTTGGTTACTACATGATTCCATATGTATTATTTCATAGTTTTCATGTCTTCACTATTATTATACTATGTAGAAAATCGTAAAAAAATAAAGAAAAATCCTTGAATGAGTAGGTGTGTCCAAACTTTTGACTGGTAGTATAGTCCCGATACAAATCTAGGGTTGCTACCCAAGCCGGCTGGTCATTCGTTCGATCGGTTCGGTTACCAGAGAAGCGACCCAGTCGTTCAGTCTTTTTGTTCTGTATCTATGGACACGACCCAGTCGTTCGTTCTAAATGTTCCATTGCCTTACTGGCTGGCAACGTTCTTATTCCTTGCTTGCTAGCTAGCCAACTACGGCTAACTTAGTCACGTCAAAAGGTGCAGCCAGAATAACAGCAAAGTAGCATTTGCATTTGTTCAAGCTGTTTTCTAGTGACGCTATTTGGATACATCTATAACAATGAGCTAATGAGGCGTGATTTCGCCTGGCATAGAAAATGTGCTCACTCGTCAGGACACTGTTGTTCAGAGGAGCTAGCCAACAACACAGCTAACACAATCACTTCAAATTGAAGCTGGAAAGACTACAAACTAGCTGCACTTTGTTTGTTTTACCTATTTTCTATTGACATTTCTTTGTATATATCCATAAAAATGATGCCAGCTGATTCATGATTTCAACTGGCTGAGAAACGCTGCCTGCCTGTCTATCTCGTCCCGACTCCTGACACGTTCATTACCATAGGACAGCTGGAGATCGAATTTCAATATTGAAACAATGTTGCAAATGTCAGATAGACAGACAGCAAGGTTTATACAATTCTCCACTATTGAAAGCCAATTGCTAGTCTAAAAGAAATAGGAGATAATGTCTAGATGCTTTTTATAGTTGAGATCATGTTTATAAATTGTCTGGCTGGGCTGATGAGACAGTGGATTGCCCAGTGAGATGGAACAGAGTAAATAGGCATTTTAACGTCATAGATTTAGCTGGTGGTTACTTGTGGAATAGACACTGGCTGGAATGTGGTTTTAACCAATCAGCGTCCAGGATTAGACCCACCCGTTGGATAAAGACAATTATAAACTGGGCTGTTCGAGCCCTGAATGCTGATTGGCTGAAAGCCGTGGTATACCAGACCATATACCACAGGTATTTACTGTTCTAATTATGTTGGCAACCAGTTTATAATAGCAATAAGGCACCTCGGGGGTTTGTGGTATATGGCCAATATACCACGGCTAACGGCTGTATCCAGGCACACCGCGTTGTGTCGTGCATAAGAACAGCCCTCAGACATTTCACAGAGATACGCTTGTTTTTGTGAGACGTTTTTTCGAAAAATAACAGTTAGGTCGCATTAATATGAACAGCGTATACTAAAATATGAAAATACTACATGTAATGTCTCAAAATCGATATCTATCTTACCTCTATATTGTTTTATGTCCTGCGGATTTGAAAAGAAAGATGAGGAGTTCAACGGTGAGCCTCTCAGGTAGCATTCATTCTCTCACAGCATCCAGCCTAGCTGATGCAATGCTATTTTCCTGATTTACTGTTTGACAACTTTTTTCTCTGGCCTCCAATGATTTAGTCACCCTAATGTTGACCATCCCACAAGGGTAAAATACATTTTGAACGGATTATGTTAGAGACATGAGGTTTGGACCGTTGGTTTTCGTAGAGGATTATCTACACAATTAACATTATTTTACCCATTGGTCCAAATATTTTGATTGGACACCCTATACTCAAGGAGGAGAGGCCTGTGGAAGGTTCAATGGGTCTCTCTCTGTCTATGTCAGAAAGATTTCCAATGTATTTATTCCAAACGGCAAATAACTTGAACATGGGTGTCTCTGGACCTATTCTCCCCCTGTTAGGAGCCAAGTGTTGTCATGCTGTGGTAACATAAAGCCCTCTGAGGGAGGTTTAGTATGCTAGACTCCAACAGGTCTAGCTTCTTAGAGAACAACATGTGTCAAGTCCTGTACATATCAAACTATTCAGGTCCAAATAACTGACAGCTATTTGAACTTAGGAGCATGCTACTACAGTACATCACTGTATCATCCTCCAGTTCAGGGATGTCAATGTCTATATCAATATAATCTGATGAGACATGTTTCATGTCTTCATAATGTTTTGGATGAATCATGCATTACAGCAATACAACAGAGGCCTGCCCCAGCCTCTAGGCCAGAAGCCAGTGTGTTCTCCTTGCGTCTCTCTCAACAAGAAGGCCAAAACGCAGCAGAGTACTGAGAGAGAACACCCAATCCTCTCCCTGTCAGCTGGAAATTATAACTGTCTCAAAGTTTGGTGAAAGACTTTTAAGCAATTACAACATAATTATAACACATGTAAATTCTTATCATGTTGGTCATTTTAAGAAGCAATGTGGTCAGTGTCAGGCAGGCAATACATGTCTCCAAGCATACAATGTTTATTATCATTTCAGCTAACCATATGCCTCCACAATCCTTTTGTCCCTCTCCCCCACCATGAAGAGAGACATGTTGTGCAATTATTCATACTGCATTCTTCTATTCCCACCACCCCTACATGTCACGGAGACGGGGCTGGCCCAGATGAAAGCAAACACTACCTACTCAAACACACACGCGCGCACTCACTCACACCCTCTCTCTCTCCCTCTCCCTCTGAGGCGAAGTGGATCCTGAAACTTTACTCACAACAATATACCAACGAGCCAAGGACAGGAATCCCTCTACTTTCAGAGAACATACAAAATATTCAGTACAATTTAGTGAAAAGAAAATCTCTGTTTTTAGCCTGAATCAAGTAGCACTGGGGCTTTCTCTACTAGCATCACTAGGTGTATTGGTTAGAATCTAATAAAAATGTCCTGCCTTATATGGTGTCATCACTGCTATAATGAGAGTGGAATGATTCCGGGTTCAGAGGGGTGAAGGTCTGCTAAATGGAGCTACCACTCAGCCCAGGAGACCTCCCACAGTTTGTGGAACACAGCGTCATACAACCCTAGGATTGTTCACTGAGACACTTCTACGAGGACTTCCACTGGACTCCCTCTTCAAGTGCCCCCTTCACAGAACTAGACAATTCTACCCACATCCAATCACTCCATCTAACATATGTGGACTGGTTTCCCGGACATGTATTAAGCCAACTCCTGGACCAAAAAATATGGACTAAAAGGAGAATCTCAAAATGAAGTTCTCTTTAGTCCAGGAATGGGATTATTCTGTGTCCGGGAAACTGGCCCTAAAAGTTGTAGAGTGGGGATGATCCTAAAGCCTAAAGAGAAGTCTATCCCTAAACACAACGCCAGATCTCTAACCTAAAACTGTTATACACAGATAAACTAAATGGATTGTAACCAAGATCCCTTTCCCTAACTGCAATTTAAAACCCCTAAACATAAAGCCCATGTCAGCTCAACCAAGCGTAATACAGGACCCCTAACCCCTAAACGCAATGGAGGCTGTTAACCCTGAACGCAATGCAGATTCCCTAAATGCAATGGAAGGCCCTTAACCCTAAACGCAACGCAGATTTCCTAAATGTAACGTAATCTGTCTGCAGACTGCAGTCCGGATGGCCTCTGGAGGAGGATTAGTCTGCAGCGCGGAGCATCCTGTCCACCATGTATTGATCACCACTTCAGTGGCCTGACTCACTGACTGCAGGAAGCTGAGGGTTTAGTTTCCCCACTGCTTTCCTGTCTGTGTCAGAGTCTGACGAGAGCAGTAACCGTAAGCCCGGACCTCCGTCATCAACACTGGCTTACTAAACCCAACTCTCACAGACTCAGAACCAGGTTACTAAAGACACACTTCACCATCGGCGGCCTTCTGCAGATTTGATTTGATTTATTTTTATTTAACATTTATTTAACCAGATAAGTCAATTGAGAACCAATTATTATTTAAAATATGGACCTGGCCAAGAGGCATAACATTGCAACAGTGAACAGGACAACATACAATACCACCATAGACGATGCATGCATGACTAAGTTGCTTTGTATAAAAGAGTTTGCTAAATGGTATATATTATGAATTGCAAAGAGGTCCATTGAACTTCAACAGACTAGAGTCTAGACTACATACATTAGTAGCAGAGAGAGGACCCCCAGAGGAGTACTGTAGTACTAATATAGAACCCCCAGAGGAGTACTGTAGTACTAACATAGTACCCCTCAGAGGAGTACTGTAGTACTAATATAGAACCCCCAGAGGAGTACTGTAGTACTAACATAGTATCCCCAGAGGAGTACTGTAGTACTAACATAGTACCCCCAGAGGAGTACTGTAGTACTAACATAGTACCCCCAGAGGAGTACTGTAGTACTAATATAGAACCCCCAGAGGAGTACTGTAGTACTAACATAGTACCCCCAGAGGAGTACTGTAGTACTAACATAGTACCCCCAGAGGAGTACTGTAGTACTAATATAGTACCCCCAGAGGAGTACTGTAGTACTAACACAGTATCCCCAGAGGAGTACTGTAGTACTAACATAGTACCCCCAGAGGAGTACTGTAGTACTAACATAGAACCCCCAGAGGAGTACTGTAGTACTAACATAGTACCCCCAGAGGTGTACTGTAGTACTAACATAGAACCCCCAGAGGAGTACTGTAGTACTAACATAGTATCCCCAGAGGAGTACTGTAGTACTAATATAGAACCCCCAGAGGAGTACTGTAGTACTAACATAGTACCCCCAGAGAAGTACTGTAGTACTAACATAGTATCCCCAGAGGAGTACTGTAGTACTAACATAGTATCCCCAGAGGAGTACTGTAGTACTAACATAGTATCCCCAGAGGAGTACTGTAGTACTAACATAGTACCCCCAGAGGAGTACTGTGGTACTAACATAGTACCCCCAGAGGAGTACTGTAGTACTAACATAGTATCCCCAGAGGAGTACTGTAGTACTAATATAGAACCCCCAGAGGAGTACTGTAGTACTAACATAGTATCCCCAGAGGAGTACTGTAGTACTAACATAGTACCCCCATAGGAGTACTGTAGTACTAACATAGTATCCCCAGAGGAGTACTGTAGTACTAATATAGAACCCCCAGAGGAGTACTGTAGTACTAACATAGTACCCCCAGAGGAGTACTGTAGTATTAACATAGAACCCCCAGAGGAGTACTGTAGTACTAACATAGTACCCCCAGAGGAGTACTGTAGTACTAACATAGAACCCCCAGAGGAATACTGTAGTACTAACATAGTACCCCCAGAGGAATACTGTAGTACTAATATAGAACCCCCTGCAGGGTTAGGGACAGCTTGATGCCCTGACTCACAGCCTGAGGTATCAACCTTTAGAACATGTCACTGGAGCAGTAGAACAGGCCAGAAGGTTAGGAAAAAGTTACTAGCTAAAAGGGGTTACAAATTAGACAATACAAAATGTCTAAAACTTCATTTCTTCTCTTCTCCTTGCCTCCTCCTCCTCCCTCCTGAAGGAAAGGCCCAGCGCTCCACTACTCCTCTCCTTCTCCCTCCTGAAGGAAAGGACCAGCACTCCACTACTCCTCTCCTCCTCCCTCCTGAAGGAAAGGCCCAGTGCTCCACTACTCCTCTCCTCCTCTTGAAGGAAAGGCCCAGCACTCCACTACTCCTCTCCTCCTCCCTCCTGAAGGAAAGGCCCAGCGCTCCACTACTCCTCTCCTCCTCCCTCCTGAATGAAAGGCCCAGCGCTCCACTACTCCTCTCCTCCTCCTCCTGAAGGAAAGGCCCAGTGCTCCACTACTCCTCTCCTCCTCTCTCCTGAAGGAAAGGCCCAGCGCTCCACTACTCCTCTCCTCCTCCCTCCTGAAGGAAAGGCCCAGCGCTCCACTACTCCTCTCCTCCTCCCTCCTGAATGAAAGGCCCAGCGCTCCACTACTCCTCTCCTCCTCCTCCTGAAGGAAAGGCCCAGCGCTCCACTACTCCTCTCTCCTGAAGGAAAGGCCCAGCACTCCACTACTCCTCTCCTCCTCCCTCCTGAAGGAAAGGCCCAGCGCTCCACTACTCCTCTCCTCCTCCCTCCTGAAGGAAAGGCCCAGTGCTCCACTACTCCTCTCCTCCTCCCTCCTGAAGGAAAGGCCCAGCGCTCCACTACTCTCCTCCTCTCTCCTGAAGGAAAGGCCCAGCACTCCACTACTCCTCTCCTCCTCCCTCCTGAAGGAAAGGCCCAGTGCTCCACTACTCCTCTCCTCCTCTTGAAGGAAAGGCCCAGCGCTCCACTACTCCTCTCCTCCTCCCTCCTGAAGGAAAGGCCCAGCGATCCACTACTCCTCTCCTCCTCCCTCCTGAAGGAAAGGCCCAGTGCTCCACTACTCGTCCTCCTCTCTCCTGAAGGAAAGGCCCAGCGCTCCACTACTCCTCTCCTTCTCCCTCCTGAAGGAAAGGCCCAGTGCTCCACTACTCGTCCTCCTCTCTCCTGAAGGAAAGGCCCAGCGCTCCACTACTCCTCTCCTCCTCCTCCTGAAGGAAAGGCCCAGCGCTCCACTACTCCTCTCCTCCTCCCTCCAGAAGGAAAGGCCCAGCGCTCCACTACTCCTCTCCTCCTCCTCCCTCCTGAAGGAAAGGCCCAGCGCTCCACTACTCCTCTCCTCCTCCTCCTGAAGGAAAGGCCCAGCGCTCCACTACTCCTCTCCTCCTCCCTCCTGAAGGAAAGGCCCAGCGCTCCACTACTCCTCTCCTCCTCCCTCCTGAAGGAAAGGCCCAGCGCTCCACTACTCCTCTCCTCCTCCCTCCTGAAGGAAAGGCCCAGCGCTCCACTACTCCTCTCCTCCTCCTCCTGAAGGAAAGGCCCAGCGCTCCACTACTCCTCTCCTCCTCCCTCCTGAAGGAAAGGCCCAGCGCTCCACTACTCCTCTCCTCCTCCTCCTGAAGGAAAGGCCCAGCGCTCCACTACTCCTCTCCTCCTCCCTCCTGAAGGAAAGGCCCAGCGCTCCACTACTCCTCTCCTCCTCCCTCCTGAAGGAAAGGCCCAGCGCTCCACTACTCCTCTCCTCCTCCTCCCTCCTGAAGGAAAGGCCCAGCGCTCCACTACTCCTCTCCTCCTCCCTCCTGAAGGAAAGGCCCAGCACTCCACTACTCCTCTCCTCCTCCCTCCTGAAGGAAAGGCCCAGCGCTCCACTACTCCTCTCCTCCTCCTCCTGAAGGAAAGGCCCAGCGCTCCACTACTCCTCTCCTCCTCTTGAAGGAAAGGCCCAGCACTCCACTACTCCTCTCCTCCTCCTCCCTCCTGAAGGAAAGGCCCAGCGCTCCACTACTCCTCTCCTCCTCCTCCTGAAGGAAAGGCCCAGCGCTCCACTACTCCTCTCCTCCTCCCTCCTGAAGGAAAGGCCCAGTGCTCCACTACTCCTCTCCTCCTCTTGAAGGAAAGGCCCAGCGCTCCACTACTCCTCTCCTCCTGAAGGAAAGGCCCAGCGCTCCACTACTCCTCTCCTCCTCCTCCTGAAGGAAAGGCCCAGCGCTCCACTACTCCTCTCCTCCTCCCTCCTGAAGGAAAGGCCCAGCGCTCCACTACTCCTCTCCTCCTCCCTCCTGAAGGAAAGGCCCAGCGCTCCACTACTCCTCTCCTCCTCCCTCCTGAAGGAAAGGCCCAGCGCTCCACTACTCCTCTCCTCCTCCCTCCTGAAGGAAAAGCCCAGCGCTCCACTACTCCTCTCCTCCTCCTCCCTCCTGAAGGAAAGGCCCAGCGCTCCACTACTCCTCTCCTCCTCCCTCCTGAAGGAAAGGCCCAGCCCAGCCCTCCTCTCCTCCCCTGCTTGCTGATCAGACGGCTTTATGGAGAGGAATCTCTATAAGCCATTTGCTCTCCTCCAGCTGCCGAATCAAAGGCAAGCTTTCCGGACGGCATTGGGACAGAGATTATCCAGTTTGTGCTATCTGATTACAAACTTCCACAGCCTGCTTTCTTTTCCTAGCTCCACTTCTCCATTTATGTACCTAGCTTCACAGAGGAGGAGAACATGGACAGTCAGTCAGCTTCACAGAGGAGGAGAACATGGACAGTCAGTCAGCTTCACAGAGGAGGAGAACATGGACAGTCAGTCATCTTCACAGAGGAGGAGAACATGGACAGTCAGTCAGCTTCACAGAGGAGGAGAACATGGACAGTCAGTCAGATTCACAGAGGAGGAGAACATGGACAGTCAGTCAGCTTCACAGAGGAGGAGAACATGGACAGTCAGTCAGCTTCACAGAGGAGGAGAACATGGACAGTCAGTCAGCTTCACAGAGGAGGAGAACATGGACAGTCAGTCAGCTTCACAGAGGAGGTGAACATGGACAGTCAGTCAGCTTCTCAGAGGAGGAGAACATGGACAGTCAGTCAGCTTCACAGAGGAGGAGAACATGGACAGTCAGTCAGCTTCACAGAGGAGGAGAACATGGACAGTCAGTCAGCTTCACAGAGGAGGAGAACATGGACAGTCAGGGCACTGGAGGGGCCTTTCTCTGAGGGTGTGATCCAAATGGCACCCTATTCCCTATATAGTGCACTAATTTTGACCACTATATAGGGAATAGGGTGCCATTTGGGACGAAACCTGGGCCTTTCTCTGAGAAAACGGTACTGTTTCTACATATTACACCATAGTAACAGAATGACTGTCTTACACCGGTGTGTGTTCCCCATCAGGAACTGGTTCAAGCCCATCAATAGGAAGATAGGAGGAGAAAAAACTGTATAGGGGGCTGCGTCCTAAATGGTGCCCTATTCCCTGTTTAGTGCACTACTTTAGACCAGTCAGACATAGTACGAAAATGTATGCACTCACTACTGTAAGTCGCTCGGCATAAGAGCGTCTGCTAAATGACTCAATTGTAAATTGATAGCCTAGAAACAGTACAGTGCGATGGCCGTCCCTGACAGACAGGAGGGAAGGAGGGAGGCAGCACTTAACCCAGTCAGCCCAGACAGGCTCACACACAATATCTCTGGTCTCTGGTTGGGTAATCACTGGGTTGTGGGTTGAACTCCTGGGTGGGAAACCACAGCTGGTAGAATGGTAGCATCCATCCAGAAGAGCAGCTTCTGGTATGAACCAACCAACGGCAGGCAGACAGCAGGGTAGTTAAGGTTACAAACCATACTACAGTTTAAACTCCATGGTCCTGGATAGTGTTGCTTTAATAACCCTTTAAAACATATGACAGATGATGTTGAAGTATATTTCAGTAATTCATCAGTACATAATAATAATAACAATAATAATAATATGCCATTTAGCAGACGCTTTTATCCTAAGCGACTTATAGTCATGTGTGCATAAATGTTTGTATGGGTGGTCCCGGGGATCGAACCCACTACCCTGGCGTTACAAGCATCACGCTCTACCAATTGAGCTACAGAGGACCACTACATTATAACAAAGGGGTAGCAGCTTATATAAAGGCATGTTGGGTTGAGTAACCTCTATAGGAGAATAGAGTGTAGTGGAATAGCAGCTTCTATAAAGGCATGTTGAGTTGAGTAACCTCTATAGGAGAATAGAGTGTAGTGGAATAGCAGCTTCTATAAAGGCATGTTGGGTTGAGTAACCTCTATAGGAGAATAGAGTGTAGTGGAATAGCAGCTTGGGTTCCCAGTGAAAAGGCGCCCTAATTCACATGTATTAGCCATTATTTAGAAGCAGGGAGGTTGTGTGAAGAGGGAGAGAGGCACTAAAAATAGTTTGAAAGGAATCTTGATACTGCTGCAGAATTAAGGCCTGGTGGTGAACGGTGCCAAACCAACAAGTCTCAGAGGGAGGGATGGAGGGAGAGAAGGGGAGGGGAGGGGAGTTGAGGGAGAACCTCCCCAAATCATCTTGAGGCAAAGCATCAATCAGAACATCCACATCAGGAGTGAATCCACTGATGGCGGTAAAACTGAACTGATCAAGCAGCACAGTGCCGCCAAACCCAGCCAAGACCTCATCTGGAAAACACAGTCTTATCTCTTGTCTCCTAAAATAAAACGAGAACTCTCTCTCTGCTAGCTGTGAACTGTTTAATTACCAGCTAGACTGCGTCCCAAATGGCACCCTATTCCCTCTATAGTGCACCCACCCACAGGGCTGCCCTAGAAAAGTAGTGCACTATAGAGGGAATAGGGTGCCATTCTCTGGTCTAAAGTAGTGCACTATAGAGGGAATAGGGTGCCATTCTCTGGTCTAAAGTAGTGCACTATATAGGGAATAGGGTGCCATTCTCTGTTCTAAAGTAGTGCACTACAGAGGGAATAGAGTGCCATTCTCTGGTCTAAAGTAGTGCACTATATAGGGAATAGGGTGCCATTCTCTGGTCTAAAGTAGTGCACTATATAGGGAATAGGGTGCCATTCTCTGGTCTAAAGTGGTGCACTATATAGGGAATAGGGTGCCATTCTCTGGTCTAAAGTAGTGCACTATATAGGGAATAGGGTGCCATTCTCTGGTCTAAAGTAGTGCACTATATAGGGAATAGGGTGCCATTTGGGACGTTACCCTAGACCAGTGGTCACCAAACTACGGCCCGCGGGCCGGATACGGCCCGTCAGCACATTTGGCCCGGCCCTCTGAACAATACCAGAGACGCTATCGGATTTTTTTCCTATTTGGCCTCCAGAAAAAAAATCCTAGGCCCGGCCCTGTCAAAGAGAGAACGGAATAATGGCGAAAAGGTTAGGTAAGAGAAAAATTGATTCAGAATGCAGGGTATTTAACCTGCAGTGGACAAACGATTATTTTTTTGTTCAATGCAAAGAAAAGGCTGTTTGTCTCATCTGTCAAGAGACGGTGGCGGTATTCAAAGAATACAATCTTCGCCGACACTATGAATCCCGTCACAAAGACAAGTACGATAGCTTGCAAGGCCAAATACGAGCAGACAAACTCTCAAAGCTAAAAAGTGGACTACTATCTCAGCAGAATACATTTGTACGCCAAGCTCAGCTGAACCAGGCATCCGTTCGGGCCAGCTTTCGGGTTGCTAAACTGATAGCAAGCAGCGGTAAGCCTTTCACTGACGGAGAGTTTGTTAAGAAATGTATGGATGCTGTCGCGGAGGAGGTGTGTCCCGAGAAGAAAGATGCATTTAATGCCGTAAGTCTGTCGGCGAGTACAATCACCAGACGCGTTGAAGAAATCGGGAGTAATGTATATGCCCAGCTGCAGCAGAAGACGAAAGAATTTGACTTTTTTTCATTAGCACTGGATGAGAGCACGGACGTGCAAGACACAGCGCAACTGCTCATTTTTATTCGTGGAGTTAGCGCAAACTTTGAGATATGTGAGGAGCTGGCAGCCCTCCAAAGTCTCAAAGGGACTACAACGGGAGAGGATATTTTTGACAAAGTGTGCCAAACCATGGAGAAGTTGGACCTGGACTGGTCAAAGCTAGCTAGCATCACGACTGACGGGGCTCCTAGCATGGTGGGCGAAACTCGCGGTCTAATAGGGACGCATGAACCGGGAGTTGGAAAAAGGGGTCTCACCGCCCGCTACGAGTCCACTGCCTAATTCACCAGCAAGCACTGTGCTGCAAAGTGTTGACGTGGGATTCTGTAATGAAGGTTGTGGTGTCGTGCATAAACTTCATCAGAGCAAAGGGACTTAAACACAGGCAGTTCCAATAATTCCTGTCTGAACTGGAGTCTACGCACGGAGATGTGCTGTACTACACAGAGGTCCGATGGCTGAGCCGGGGCAGAGTTTTGAGGCGTTTTACGAGCTGCTACCCGAAATTAACGCATTTCTTCATTTAAAAGACAAAACGGTCCCAGAGCTGATCGACCCAGAATGGAAATGGCACCTCGCATTTTTAACAGACGTGACAGAAATACTTAACAGCCTTAACTTGCAGCTACAAGGCGAGGGGAAACTCATTTGCGACATGTATTCACACATAAAAGCATTTGAGGTGAAATTAGCGCTGCTTTTGGAACAAGTGAAAAAGCGCAACTTCGTCCATCTTCCTGCTACCCAAAACCTGTCGACAGAGAACCCAGCGGTCCCGTTCCCAGCTGAAAAGTGCGTGGAAGCACTGGAAATGCTGAAGGCGGAGTTCGGTTTGCGATTCAGTGAACTACATGTTCATGCAAAAGAAATCGCCTTTTTTCAGAACCCCCTTTGTTGCCGACATTGATGAAGCCCAGCCTTCATATCAGTTTGAGTTGGCTGAGTTACAGAACTGTGATGTTCTGAAAGACGCATTCAAGCCCAACAGTCTCATTGACTTCTATGCCGCCCTCCCAAACGACACATATCCAAACATCAAAAAACACGCAATGAAAATGTCCACAGTTTTTGGCAGCACGTATATCTGCGAGAAAACCTTTTCGCATGAAACTGCTGAAAACTCCGATGAGATCAAGATTGACAGATGAACATTTGCATCAGTGCTTGAGACTGGCTGTAACTAGAATGGAACCTGATATTCAACTTCTCACCAGCCAGATGCAGGCCCACAGTTCACACTGATGAACATACATAGGTAAGCTCACTTTTCTGACTTGAATGAGTCATTCTGAGCATAAACAAATATAATCATAATAAAATCTACTGGGATAAAATCCATCTTTACAACCATACTGGTAGTGAAATGTATTGTGCTGTGTAGGTGCTGTATCACTTAGTTCAGTTTCTCAACCTGCTTCCTTTGTGGTTTTCACAGGGAAGTTGATGAGAGAGAGCTGCAAACAGCGGTGTCTACAAGCCTACTGGAACCTACAAAAGGATTATAAGGAAGGAACACAAGAACTTTAAGAGACTGCTCATATGTGTCAGAGAGATTCTGCTCTGACAACTGAGCTGAACTTTTATCTGTTAAGATTGTGCATGGCACAACAGAAAGTTAATGTTCCATGGCTTTTTTTTCTATGAAGAACCCAGAGAGAGTTATTTAGTTATTATTTATTTCATAAATAGTGTTATTTATTTCCTGTTTTTTCTGTGAAGAACTCAGAGAGGGTTATTTAGTTATTATTTATTTCATTAATAGTGTTATTATTTGTTTCCTGACTTTTTTCTGTAAAAGAACCTGGAAAGGGTTATTTGGTTATGTGTGGCTTTCTGGAAAACAATAAATGTTTTAAGCTCCCTACGATCGTCACACTTTTTCTGTTACAAACTGACACCGGCCCCCCATCAGAGAAGGGAAAGGTTATGTGGCCCTCACAGGAAAAAGTTTGGGGACCCCTGCCCTAGACTCTTAAAAACAGCCACCACCACAACGTCTTGGGGAATTCTGTCCTCTCCGCAATATGTTTTTTATCCGTTTAACTGGAGAGAGTGTTCCAGATGATGGGCCTGTTCTGTGGGACTGTGGGGTTAGATGATGGGCCTGTTCTGTGGGACTGTGGGGTTCGATGATGGGCCTGTTCTGTGGGACTGTGGGGTTAGATGATCGGTCTGTTCTGTGGGACTGTGGGGTTAGATGATGGGTCTGTTCTGTGGGACTGTGGGGTTAGATGATCGGTCTGTTCTGTGGGACTGTGGGGTTAGATGATGGGCCTGTTCTGTGGGACTGTGGGGTTAGATGATTGTCTGTTCTGTGGGAATGTGGGGTTAGATGATGGGTCTGTTCTGTGGGACTGTGGGGTTAGGTGATGGGCCTGTTCTGTGGGACTGTGGGGTTAGATGATGGGCCTGCTCTGTGGGACTGTGGGGTTAGATGATGGGCCTGTTCTGTGGGACTGTGGGGTTAGATGATGGGCCTGTTCTGTGGGACTGTGGGGTTAGATGATGGGTCTGTTCTGTGGGACTGTGGGGTTAGATGATGGGTCTGTTCTGTGGGACTGTGGGGTTAGATGATCGGTCTGTTCTGTGGGACTGTGGGGTTAGATGATGGGCCTGTTCTGTGGGACTGTGGGGTTAGATGATGGGTCTGTTCTGTGGGACTGTGGGGTTAGATGATGGGTCTGTTCTGTGGGACTGTGGGGTTAGATGATCGGTCTGTTCTGTGGGACTGTGGGGTTAGATGATGGGCCTGTTCTGTGGGACTGTGGGGTTAGATGATGGGTCTGTTCTGTGGGACTGTGGGGTTAGATGATGGGTCTGTTCTGTGGGACTGTGTGGTTAGATGATGGGCCTGTTCTGTGGGACTGTGGGGTTAGATGATTGTCTGTTCTGTGGGACTGTGGGGTTAGATGATGGGCCTGTTCTGTGGGACTGTGGGGTTAGATGATGGGTCTGTTCTGTGGGACTGTGGGGTTAGATGATGGGTCTGTTCTGTGGGACTGTGGGGTTCGATGATGGGCCTGTTCTGTGGGACTGTGGGGTCAGATGATGGGCCTGTTCTGTGGGACTGTGGGGTTAGGTGATGGGCCTGTTCTGTGGGACTGTGGGGTTAGATGATGGGCCTGCTCTGTGGGACTGTGGGGTTAGATGATGGGCCTGTTCTGTGGGACTGTGGGGTCAGATGATGGGCCTGCTCTGTGGGACTGTGGGGTTAGGTGATGGGCCTGTTCTGTGGGACTGTGGGGTTAGATGATGGGCCTGCTCTGTGGGACTGTGGGGTTAGATGATGGGCCTGTTCTGTGGGACTGTGGGGTTTGATGATGGGCCTGCTCTGTGGGACTGTGGGGTTAGATGATGGGCCTGTTCTGTGGGACTGTGAGGTTAGATGATGGGCCTGTGCTGTGGGACTGTGGGGTGAGTCTTGAGGGCAAGACACGTTGTCATGTTTTATAGAAACTGAAGGAGCAGTAGTGTTTACAGCTAAATGTATGGTGGGCATCATCACACCACCAACAGAACAGAGCAGATATTCTCTCCCACACATACAGTACTTATCATTCTGAACCAACCACTTGTTAGAAGTTCTACTATCCTTCTGAACCAACCACTTGTTAGAAAATGGGTTTCCATGGCCCAGCAGCTGCACACATGCCTAAGATCACCATGCGTAATGCCAAGCGTCGGCTGGAGTGGTGTAAAGCTCGCTGCCATTGGACTCTGGAGCAGTGGAAACCCGTTCTCTGGAGTGATGAATCACGCTTCACCATCTGGCAGTCCGACAGACGAATCTGGGTTTGGCGAATGCCAGGAGAACGCTACCTGCCCCAATGCATAGTGCCAACTGTAAAGGTTGGTAGAGGAGGAATAATGGTCTGGGGCTGTTTTTCATGGTTCGGGCTAGGCCCCTTAGTTCCAGTGAAGGGAAATCTTAACGCTACAGCATACAATTACATTCTAGACGATTCTGTGCTTCCAACTTTGTGGCAACGGTTTGGGGAAGGCCCTTTCCTGTTTCAGCATGACAATGCCCCCATGCACAAAGCGAGGTCCATACAGAAATGGTTTGTCGAGATCGATGTGGAAGAACTTGACTGGCACGTAGAGCCCTGACCTCAACCCCCTGGCACATAGAGCCATAAGAGAATAAGCAGATAGACAAATATACAGCGGATATACGGATGATATACAGCAGGTATACGGATGATATACAGCGGATATACGGATGATATACAGCGGGTATACGGATGATATACAGCGGATATACGGATGATATACAGCGGATATACGGATGATATACAGCTGATATACGGATGATATACAGCATATATACGGATGACATACAGCTCATATACAGCGGATATACGGATGATATACAGCGGATATACGGATGATATACAGCGGATATACGGATGATATACAGCGGATATACAGCTGATATACGGATGATATACAGCTGATATACAGCGGATATACGGATGATATACAGCGGATATACGGATGATATACAGCGGATATACGGATGATATACAGCTGATATACAGCGGATATACGGATGACATACAGCTCATATACAGCGGGTATACGGATGATATACAGCGGGTATACGGATGATATACAGCGGATATACGGATGATATACAGCGGATATACGGATGATATACAGCGGATATACAGCTGATATACGGATGATATACAGCTGATATACAGCAGATATACGGATGATATACAGCGGATATACGGATGATATACAGCGGATATACGGATGATATACAGCTGATATACAGCAGATATACGGATGACATACAGCTCATATACAGCGGATATACGGATGATATACAGCGGATATACGGATGATATACAGCGGATATACGGATGATATACAGCGGATATACGGATGATATACAGCGGATATACGGATGATATACAGCGGATATACGGATGATATACAGCGGATATACGGATGATATACAGCGGATATACGGATGATATACAGCGGATATACGGATGATATACAGCGGATATACGGATGATATACAGCGGATATACGGATGATATACAGCGGATATACGGATGATATACAGCGGATATACGGATGATATACAGCGGATATATACGGATGATATACAGCTGATATACGGATGATATACAGCTGATATACGGATGATATACAGCAGATATATGGATGATATACAGCGGATATACGGATGATAAACAGCGGATATACGGATGATATACAGCGGATATACGGATGATACACAGTGGATGTACAAATGTACAGTATCAATATATCTAAATATATCTAAATGCAGAGAGATGAACAGAGTGCAAAAACAGTATAGTGCAGATATTTAGAGTACAATTCAGAGATGGCTTGATGCAGTATAGTGCAGTTATTTAGAGTACAGTTCAGAGATGGCTTGATGCAGTATAGTGCAGTTATTTAGAGTACAGTTCAGAGATGGCTTGATGCAGTATAGTGCAGTTATTTAGAGTACAGTTCAGAGATGGCTTGATGCAGTATAGTGCAGTTATTTAGAGTACAGTTCAGAGATGGCTTGATGCAGTATAGTGCAGTTATTTAGAGTACAGTTCAGAGATGGCTTGATGCAGTATAGTGCAGTTATTTAGAGTACAGTTCAGAGATGGCTTGATGCAGTATAGTGCAGTTATTTAGAGTACAGTTCAGAGATGGCTTGATGCAGTATAGTGCAGTTATTTAGAATACAGTTCAGAGATGGCTTGATGCAGTATAGTGCAGTTATTTATAATACAGTTCAGAGATGGCTTGATGCAGTATAGTGCAGTTATTTAGAGTACAGTTCAGAGATGGCTTGATGCAGTATAGTGCAGTTATTTAGAGTACAGTTCAGAGATGGCTTGATGCAGTATAGTGCAGTTATTTAGAGTACAGTTCAGAGATGGCTTGATGCAGTATAGTGCAGTTATTTAGAATACAGTTCAGAGATGGCTTGATGCAGTATAGTGCAGTTATTTAGAGTACAGTTCAGAGATGGCTTGATGCAGTATAGTGCAGTTATTTAGAGTACAGTTCAGAGATGGCTTGATGCAGTATAGTGCAGTTATTTAGAGTACAGTTCAGAGATGGCTTGATGCAGTATAGTGCAGTTATTTAGAGTACAGTTCAGAGATGGCTTGATGCAGTATAGTGCAGTTATTTAGAATACAGTTCAGAGATGGCTTGATGCAGTATAGTGCAGTTATTTAGAGTACAGTTCAGAGATGGCTTGATGCAGTATAGTGCAGTTATTTAGAATACAGTTCAGAGATGGCTTGATGCAGTATAGTGCAGTTATTTAGAATACAGTTCAGAGATGGCTTGATGCAGTATAGTGCAGTTATTTAGAATACAGTTCAGAGATGGCTTGATGCAGTATAGTGCAGTTATTTAGAGTACAGTTCAGAGATGGCTTGATGCAGTGTGCAGCATAGAGTGCATAGTCCTTTATTTAGTCTATAGCTGGAGGAACCATACAGGTTATAAATATGCATGAAAATCAATGTGTTTGGCAGTCGGAGAGAGTACAGACCTCTCTAGACCCAGACTACAGACCTCTCTAGACCCAGACTACAGACCTCTCTAGACCCAGACTACAGACCTCTCTAGACCCAGACTACAGACCTCTCTAGACCCAGACCCACATACCTCTCTAGACCCAGACCCAAAGACATCTCTAGACCCAGGGTACAGACCTCTCTAGACCCAGACTACAGACCTCTAGATCCAGACTACAGACCTCTCTAGACCCAGACTACAGACCTCTCTAGACCCAGACTACAGACCTCTCTAGACCCAGACTACAGACCTCTCTAGACCCAGACCTCTCTAGACCCAGACTACAGACCTCTCTAGACCCAGACCTCTCTAGACCCAGAGTACAGACCTCTCTAGACCCAGAGTACAGACCTCTCTAGACCCAGAGTACAGACCTCTCTAGACCCAGACTACAGACCTCTCTAGACCCAGACTACAGACCTCTCTAGACCCAGAGTACAGACCTCTCTAGACCCAGAGTACAGACCTCTCTAGACCCAGAGTACAGACCTCTCTAGACCCAGACTACAGACCTCTCTAGACCCAGACTACAGACCTCTCTAGACCCAGACTACAGACCTCTCTAGACCCAGACTACATACCTCTCTAGACCCAGACTACAGACCTCTCTAGACCCAGACTACAGACCTCTCTAGAACCAGACTACAGACCTCTCTAGACCCAGACCTCTCTAGACCCAGACTACAGACCTCTCTAGACCCAGACTACAGACCTCTCTAGACCCAGACTACATACCTCTCTAGACCCAGACTACAGACCTCTCTAGACCCAGACCTCTCTAGACCCAGACTACAGACCTCTCTAGACCCAGACTACAGACCTCTCTAGACCCAGACTACAGACCTCTCTAGACCCAGACTACAGACCTCTCTAGACCCAGACCTCTCTAGACCCAGACTACAGACCTCTCTAGACCCAGACTACAGACCTCTCTAGACCCAGACTACAGACCTCTCTAGACCCAGACTACAGACCTCTCTAGACCCAGACCTCTCTAGACCCAGAGTACAGACCTCTCTAGACCCAGAGTACAGACCTCTCTAGACCCAGACTACAGACCTCTCTAGACCCAGACTACAGACCTCTCTAGACCCAGACTACAGACCTCTCTAGACCCAGACTACAGACCTCTCTAGACCCAGACCTCTCTAGACCCAGAGTACAGACCTCTCTAGACCCAGAGTACAGACCTCTCTAGACCCAGACTACAGACCTCTCTAGACCCAGACCTCTCTAGACCCAGAGTACAGACCTCTCTAGACCCAGACTACAGACCTCTCTAGACCCAGACTACAGACCTCTCTAGACCCAGACTGCAGACCTCTCTAGACCCAGACTGCAGACCTCTCGATTCAGACTACAGACCTCTCTAGACCCAGAGTATAGACCTCTCTAGACCCAGACTACAGACCTCTCTAGACCCAGACTACAGACCTCTCTAGACCCAGAGTATAGACCTCTCTAGACCCAGACTACAGACCTCTCTAGACCCAGAGTATAGACCTCTCTAGACCCAGACTACAGACCTCTCTAGACCTAGAGGATAGACCTCTCTAGACCCAGACTACAGACCTCTCTAGACCCAGAGTATAGACCTCTCTAGACCCAGACTACAGACCTCTCTAGACCCAGACCTCTCTAGACCCAGACTACAGCCCTCTCTAGACCCAGAGTATAGACCTCTCTAGACCCAGACTACAGACCTCTCTAGACCCAGAGTATAGACCTCTCTAGACCCAGAGTATAGACCTCTCTAGACCCAGAGTACAGCCCTCTCTAAACCCAGAGTACAGCCCTCTCTAGACCCAGACTACAGACCTCTCTAGACCCAGACCTCTCTAGACCCAGACTACAGCCCTCTCTAGACCCAGACTACAGACCTCTCTAGACCCAGACTACAGACCTCTCTAGACCCAGACTACAGACCTCTCTAGACCCAGACTACAGACCTCTCTAGACCCAGACTACAGACCTCTCTAGACCCAGACTACAGACCTCTCTAGACCCAGACTACAGACCTCTCTAGACCCAGACTACAGACCTCTCTAGACCCAGACTACAGACCTCTCTAGACCCAGACTACAGACCTCTAGACCCAGACTACAGACCTCTCTAGACCCAGACTACAGACCTCTCTAGACCCAGACTACAGACCTCTCTAGACCCAGACTACAGACCTCTCTAGACCCAGACTACAGACCTCTCTAGACCCACACTACAGACCTCTCTAGACCCACACTACAGACCTCTCTAGACCCACACTACAGACCTCTCTAGACCCACACTACAGACCTCTCTAGACCCAGACTACAGACCTCTCTAGAACCACCATATCACCAAGTCAAAATCAGAGTATGAGTAAATGTACTTGGTGAATAAAGGTGATTCTGATTCTGAGATAGTTGCTATCAAAACCTCCTCAAAGAAACCCCTTGAACTCTGAGAGAATGGACATAAATGGACATACATCCTATATAGAACAATATAGCCTACACAGCACTACATATAGCCTACACAGCACTACATATAGCCTACACAGCACTACATATAGCCTACACAGCACTACATATAGCCTACACAGCACTACATATAGCCTACACAGCACTACATATAGCTAGTATAAAATAACTGGACAGACACATGTTCCTTCCTTCTGTCTTGGTCATTCTAGTCAATCTAGAAGATAACCGGTTGACCAGAAACCTTCCAATAAAAAGCCACAGGTCTAATGAGTCTAATTCTAAGTAGTTCTATTGGTCTAATCTAGGCTGTTCTAGTCAGGCTAACACTGACTTCATTTCTTACAGTCTCAGCTTACTCTTCCAATGGACACGTCATCAAGATACTAGACGGCCTCAGAGTCCTTACCAGGGCTATTAATAACTATGTTTCCCATAATCCCCATAGGAGCCTTGTATGAAATGGAGCGATTTAAAGCTGTTGTTTCATCTCAGTAAGAGTTTCATGGTTATTCTTAGGTTTTTTAATTTACAATGGGCTCAGATCAAACACATCCCTCACATATCTAATAATAACGTCAGTAAGACGTATGGCTAAGAGTTGTGTACAATAGACTCTGTGAGGGGAACCTTTAAAGTGCCCATACAAAGGCTTTTTGTAGATAGACAATGACTTAAGGCTGACTTAACTTCACATGGGCTCAGCTCAGCAGCATGTCCACACACTGACATGTATAATTCATATCATATGTAGGAACCCAGTAATCCAGTCTAGATGCAATAGGACAATCCATCGAAGACATTCATTTGATCTGGTTTGATCTAGTTCCTGATAGTTGAAACACAAAACATGTTGAGCAAAAATAGAAAATGAATGAATCCAAACAGTAATTTCCCCCCAATATTTCGAGTTGGTTTTAGTCCTGGTTCTAAATTGTTTCATGCCTTTCCACAAGACATTGCTGGTGTGCATTCCAGCAGTAATCTAGCCCTGCTAAGAGAGAGGCAGACATGATGAGGGGACGGGGATCAAGACAGTATCTTTATAAGATACACACAGAGGCTGTGTCCCAAAGGGCACCCTATTCCCTATATAGTGCACTACTTTAGACCAGGAACCATAGGGGATGGGCCTCCCGTAGCTCAGTTGGTAGATCATGGTGCTTGCAACGCCAGGGTTGTGGGTTCGATTCCCAAGGGGGGCCAGTATGAAAAATGTATGCACTCACTAACTGTAAGTCGCTCTGGATAAGAGCGTCTGCTAAATGACTAAAAATGTAAAATGTAAAAATGGATAGGGTGCCATTTTTGACGCAGCAGAGAGAGGAGGGGCTCTCTAATTGTAACAGCATCGCTGACACAGTCAGACAGGACCAGCGTAACACCATACACAAACAAACTGCATACAACGTTCATGAATGGATTTTTTCTGGTTAACATATTTCTGCAACAGAAGTCCTCATTAAAGCCTACTTTAGGCAATTACACTGCCAGCAGAAGCTGTAATCTCAAACTGCTCCTCAACGGCCACATTTCCACGTTCACGTGCTAGTGGAAACTATAACCGTCCTCTCGCTCTGTGCTTAGCGAGCAGCAGATGGGTTCTGGGAGGCTTTTAGAATATCCTTTCTAATACGACCCAGTTCCTCTCTGATTTTCATCCCAAATGGCACACTATTCCCTATTTAGTGCACTACTTTTGACCAGAACTGTCAACAGCAGCACACTATATAGGGAATAGGGTGCCATTTGGGATGCAATCTCTCTCTTTCCATCCATCCGGACAGAACAGAACAGAAACATTAAGAGCTCCAATACTTAACCATCCTTAATGAACTTCAAAAGGAACACGGATGTTTTTACAGGCCAGCGCTCAGAGCTGTAACGGCAATTATGAAAACAAACCACATTAATGATATCATTTGTCATTTCCACACTTCGACGCAAAGCGGACTCTTGGAGGCCCGAAACAAAGTTTCCACACACGCATAAACTAGCCTATTCTAAAATACTAACCTACTAAACTTAGTTAAGATTTAAAACACAGACTGTTGAATTCTTTCATTCTTCCAAAAATATGTAGACCTATATCCAACATTTAAAAACCCTATGGAGAGATTGTCTTAACCCAAGTTTAACATAAGTAGTGTAAAGTCCATGCAACTCTACGCTGGGAGATAATAACTACAGGATCTGGACCTGGTGTGAAAACCCTTTAGACACACTATATATACACAAAAGTATGTGGACACCCCTTCAAATTAGTGGCTATTTCAGCCACACCCATTGCTGGCAGGTGTGTAAAATCAGCACACAGCCATGCAATCTCCATAGACAATCATTGGCAGTAGAATGGCCTTACTGAAGAGCTCAGTTACTTTCAATGTGGCGCCGTCATAGGATGCCACCTTTTCAACAACTCAGCTTGTCAAATGTCTGCCCTGCTAGAGCTGCCCCGGTCAACAGTAAGTGTTGTTATTGTGAAGTGGAAACGTCTAGGAGCAACAACGGCTCAGCCGCGAAGTGGTAGGCCACACAACTTAACAGAATGGGATCGGCGAGTGCTGAAGCGCGAAAAAAATTGTCTGTCCTCGGTTGCAACACTCACTACCGAGTTCCAAACTGCCTCTGGAAGCAACGTCAGCACAAGAACTGTTAGTCGGGAGCTTCATGAAATGGGTTTCCATGGCCGAGCAGCCTCACACAAGCCTAAGATCACCATGCGCAATGCCAAGCATCGGCTGGAGTGGTGTAAAGCAAGCCGGCATTAGACTCTGCAGCAGTGGAAACACGTTCTCTGGAGTGATGAATCACGCTTCACCATCTGGCAGTACGACGGACAAATCTGGGTTTGGCGGATGCCAAGAGAACGCTACTTGCAACAATGCATAGCGCCAACTGTAACGTTTGGTGGACGAGGAATAATGGTCTGGGGCTGTTTTTCATGATTCGGGCTAGGCCCCTTAGCTCCAGTGAAGGGAAATCTTAACGCTACAGCATACAATGACATTCTAGACGATTCTGTGCTTCCAACTTTGTGGCAACAGTTTGGGGAAAGCCCTTTCCTGTTTCAGAAAGCGAAGTCCATACAGAAATGGTTTGTCGAGATCGGTGTGGAAGAACTTGACTGGCCTGCACAGAGCCCTGACCTCAACCCCATCGAACACCTTTGGGATGAATTGGAACGCCGACTGCGAGCCAGACCTAATTGCCCAACATCAGTGCCCGACCTAACTAATGCTCTTGGGGCTGAATGGAAGCAAGTCCCCGCAGAAATGTTCCAACATCTAGTGGAAAGCCTTCCCAGAAGAGTGGAGGCTGTTGTAGCAGCAAAGGGGGGACCAACTCCATATTAATGCCCATGATTTTGGAATGAGATGTTTGTTGAGCAGGTGTCCACATACTTTTGATCATGTAGTGTATATCAGCTTTCTGCTGTAGGAGGTTTAGGACGACCAGTAGGAAGCCCCTCCCTCCAGTTAAAGGTATATCCCAGTGACAGGTGGTACTGTGCTACAGGAGGGTGCCAATGCCATCCTTTCATGAGAAGTTAAATAAATACCTTTATCAGTACAATGTAATAAATCACCATTAAATGTCACAAATCACAAGGATAAAAAAGCTGTTTCCATTATGTTGGCGTCAGAACTGAGGGGCCGGTGCAGTAAGGACCCTGCTACCTCCCTCCCTCCTACCTCCCCCTCAAATAGGAGAGTAGTGTACACTAGCCTAAAGGACAGCTCATTTAAATTCCTCCTGCTGCCTAGCAGGACTTCTGTTGGAAGTCTGGCTTCACTCCAAATTGTGTCTCCCGGGTGAGAATAACATTGAATAATTTGTCCAAACGTCATTTGCAATTTTCCAAAAATCCTTTCTTGACTGGGGAAACCTTTGGAAAACATCTGTAACAAATACTTGTTTTGAGAGTAGTAGTACACGAGAGTGCTTTACACTGCTACCCCGTGACCCTGAGCTGTGTACGGAGCAGGAAAAAAAGTTCAAATTTCCATTGGGCTGGAAATGTGATCACTGCAGCAGTAGCCATCTGCATACTATAATATTTACCATTAGTTCTGGACTGCTCAAGCTCATGTGTTACAAATCTTTAGCCTGCAGTCTATATAATTAGGTGTAATTGACTTCCCTTGCAATGTGTTTCTACTGACGGGGACATCTGGCCTTGAGACACTCCATGCAGGGGCCGAGGACCAAATGTCCCCCTAGTATCTTTACAGGGCTCATAGGTCTCTGGTCTAAAGTAGTGCACTATACAGGGAACGGGGTGCCGTTAGGGACGTGCCCTGCTCTCTGGGCTCCCCATTCCCAGCTTGCCTTTCTACTTGGCAACAGCATGGGTGGTTTAGAATAGGTACGACCACAACCAGACTCTTCTGCACAAACACATCTCACAAAAATGTCTTTCATACTACATTTTCCCATTGTGAAAATATTTATAATCCAACCTAAATAAAATATACATATTTATTTTGGGTTCAGTTTCAGTGGTGGTGCTGCTAAGACTTTGTACTGATCAACTACAAGGACATAATTACTGCTTCTTGTCAAACATGCAGCTTGGGCCGGTAGAGAGAGAAGTGGGACTGTCTTGACTCTTGACAACCATGATCTTTGGTTGAGTCTCCTGAGTCTCAAATGGCACTCCTCCCTTTGTAGTGCACTACTTTTGACCAGGGCTCTGATCAAAGGTAGTGCACTATGTAGGGAATAGGGTGCCATTTGGGATGCACAGCTCATGTAATAAATGAGCCTAGTAAAATGCCTCTACTGACTACCAACACACAGTTTTTAACTGCAATTTAGTCACTTGCCAAATACATATTACGGTTCAATTGTAAAAATACCAGTGGAATTAGGCCTAACCAGCAACACTATAATACTAGAAGTTCTCTGAATATTTATGGTCACTGGCAATCTGTCCTCGTTCTGAAGAGTACATTTGCTGAGCAGTGAGGAATTGTGTTGTCTTGAAGTTATAAACGTGAACTCACAAAGACAGACACTTCTAAAGCAGCCGTTCACTAACGAACTACTGTTCTCTCCGTCTGATGCCAAGACCTGACTGGTTCAAATAAACCCAGACACATTTCCAGAGGAATTAAAAGAGCATTTGCAGAATGTTTCCTTCCAGCAGGGTGAATAACACCCTAGAGCACTACTTTTGACCAGAGCCCACATAAGTAGCGTTCTATAAATGCAACAGGGTGCATTTCAGCCACAGCAACAGTCTCTCTGCTCCAGTCAACCAGGCTGTGATACGAGTCAGCTTTAGTCTGCTGCTCTGAGGCACCTTGGTTAATCGGCTCTACGGCCGCTCATTAGACATGCAAACCTTTGAACTGGAGACGCAGACCTTTGAATTTGAGCGGCAAGACTAGAAACGACGTGTCAAATTAGTCCAAATGAGCACCCCTGCCTGAGACCCTAAGCCAACTTGAAGAAAGTGGTGAACTGAGCCATGGGCTGTTGGACTGCTGAGAGGACAGAGGGGGTTCTGGGTAGAGGAGTCTAGAAAGAGGTGAACTGAGTCATGGGCTGTTGGACTGCTGAGTGGACAGAGGGGGTTCTGGGTAGTGGAGTCTAGAAAGAGGTGAACTGAGCCATGGGCTGTTGGACTGCTGAGGGGACAGAGGGGGTTCTGGGTAGAGGAGTCTAGAAAGAGGTGAACTGAGCCATGGGCTGTTGGACTGCTGAGGGGACAGAGGGGGTTCTGGGTAGAGGAGTCTAGAAAGAGGTGAACTGAGTCATGGGCTGTTGGACTGCTGAGGGGACAGAGGGGGTTCTGGGTAGAGGAGTCTAGAAAGAGGTGAACTGAGTCATGGGCTGTTAGACTGCTGAGGGGACAGAGGGGGTTCTGGGTAGAGGAGTCTAGAAAGAGGTGAACTGAGTCATGGGCTGTTGGACTGCTGAGGGGACAGAGGGGGTTCTGGGTAGAGGAGTCTAGAAAGAGGTGAACTGAGTCATGGGCTGTTGGACTGCTGAGGGGACAGAGGGGGTTCTGGGTAGAGGAGTCTAGAAAGAGGTGAACTGAGTCATGGGCTGTTGGACTGCTGAGGGGACAGAGGGGGTTCTGGGTAGAGGAGTCTAGAAAGAGGTGAACTGAGTCATGGGCTGTTGGACTGCTGAGGGGACAGAGGGGGTTCTGGGTAGAGGAGTCTAGAAAGAAAGATAGAATGGATGAAACCAACAATATGTTTTAAACCAAGTCTATTCCTGTGGAACGTTTTATGACAGAGATTATAACTTGTTATGTAAAAACCTCTCTTAAGATGTTGAGGAAGAGGTGAACTCATTTCAGTGACTCAGTAACTCCCAAGACTCAGAAACGCACCAGCTTTGGAATGCCATGACAGTGTGCACTACATTGGAGTAGTGCACTTATCAGGAGCAGGCTACAGTATAAATCTAAAGCAGCAGCACTAACCTGTGCTCCATCCTTCAGTTTGAGGATACACTCCATAGTGTTGATGGTGATGACCACCGCCTCTGAGCCCAGTTTGGTCCAGGGCACGTGGATACGCAGCTCATGGATGTGACCACTCAGGAAGGTAAAGGGTAGCTTCAGCTCCTAGAAACAGGAATAAAAATAAGTGATTGCAATGGCTCAGTGGGTTGGAGTCTGTGGGCTGGCAATGCTAGGGATGTGGGTTCAAGACATGAGGGTAAGATCTCTGCAGTATATGATCTGTGGACAACTGACAAGACATGAGGGTACGATCTCTGCAGTATATGATCTGTGGACAACTGACAAGACATGAGGGTACGATCTCTGCAGTATATGATCTGTGGACAACTGACAAGACATGAGGGTACGATCTCTGCAGTATATGATCTGTGGACAACTAACAAGACATGAGGGTACGATCTCTGCAGTATATGATCTGTGGACAACTGACAAGACATGAGGGTACGATCTCTGCAGTATATGATCTGTGGACAACTGACAAGACATGAGGGTACGATCTCTGCAGTATATGATCTGTGGACAACTAACAAGACATGAGGGTACGATCTCTGCAGTATAAAGTATGTTTAGTCATTAAATAATCAAACCTAAACATGAGAATGAAGCTAAACTATAGTGGAAGTTTACAAATGGTTCTTTATGCCTCTGTTTTTTTTTTAACAACCTGAACCAGTTCCAAAGCATCATGTGTGTATGTACACTGTCGTTCAAAAGTTTGGGGTCACTTAGAAATGCATTTTTTTGTCCATTAAAATAACATCAAATTGATCAGAAAGTGTAGACATTGTTAATGTTGTAAATGGCTATCGTAGCTGGAAACGGCTGAATTGTAATGGAATATCTACATAGGCGTACAGAGGCCCTTTATCAGCAACCATCAGTCCTGTGTTCCAATGGCACGTTGTGTTTGCTAATCCAAGTTTATCATTTTAAAAAGGCTACTTGGACATTAGAAAACCCTTTTGCAATTATGTTGGCACAGCTGAAAACTGTACTGCTGATTAAAGAAGCAATAAAACTGGCCTTCTTGAGACTAGTTGAGTATCTGGAGCATCAGCAATTGCGGGTTCGATAACAGGCTTGATGCCATCTGTCAAGCATGGTGGAGGCAATGTGATGGTCTGGGGATGCTTTGGTGGTGGTAAAGTGGGAGATTTGTACAGGGTAAAAGGGATCTTGAAGAAGGAGGCTATCACTCCATTTTGCAACGCCATGCCATACCCTGTGGACGGCGCTTGATTGGAACCAATTTCCTCCTACAACAGGACAATGACCCAAAGCACAGCCCCAAACTATGCAAGAACTATTTAGGGAAGAAGCAGTCAGCTGGAATTCTGTCTATAATGGAGGGGCCAGCACAGTCACCGGATCTCAACCCTATTGAGCTGTTGTGGGAGCAGCTTGACCGTATGGTACGTAAGAAGTGCCCATCAAGCCAATCCAACTTGTGGGAGGTGCTTCAGGAAGCATGGGGTGAAATCTCTTCAGATTACCTCAACAAATTGACAACTACAACACCAAAGGTCTGCAAGGCTGTAATTGCTGCAAATGGAGGATTCTTTGACGAAAGCAAAGTTTGAAGGACACAATTATTATTTCAATTAAAATTGTCAATGACTACATTTCCTATGCATTTTGCTGTATTTCCTATTCAAACTCATTTCAAGTATGTTTTCATGGAAAACAAGGACATTTATAAGTGACACCAAACTTTTGAACGGTAGTGTGTATACATTTGAAGTCGGAAGTTACATACACCTTAGCCAAATACATTTCAACTCAGTTTTTCACAATTCCTGACATTTAATCCTAGTAAGAATTCCCTGTCTTAGGTCAGTTAGGATCACCACTTTATTTTAAGAATGTGAAATGTCAGAATAATAGTAGAGAGAATTATTTTTTCAGCTTTTATTTCTTTCATCACATTCCCAGTGGGTCAGAAGTTTACATACACTCAATTAGTATTTGGTAGCATTGCCTTTAAATTGTTTAACTTGGGTCAAACATTTTTGGGTAGCCTTCCACAAGCTTCCCACAATAAGTTGGGTGAATTTTGGCCCATTCCTCTTGACAGAGCTGGTGTAACTGAGTCAGGTTTGTAGGCCTCCTTGCTCGCACACGCTTTTTCAGTTCTGCCCACACATTTTCTATAGGCTTAAGGTCAGGGCTTTGTGATGGCCACTCAAATACCTTGACTTTGTTGTCCTTAAGCCATTTTGCCACAAACTTTGGAAGTATGGTAAACCTCCAATTGACTCAAATGATGTCAATTAGCCTATCAGAAGCATCTAAAACCATTACATAATTTTCTGGAATATTCCAAGCTGTTTAAAGGCACAGTCAGCTTAGTGTATGTAAACTTCTGACCCACTGGAATTGTGATACACTGAATTATAAGTGAAATAATCTGTCTGTAAACAATTGTTGGAAAGATTACTTGTGTCATGCACAAAGTAGATGTCCTAACCGACTTCCCAAAACTATAGTTTGATAACAAGACATTTGTGGAGTGGTTGAAAAACGAGTTTTAATGACTCTAACCTAAGTGTATGTAAACTTCTGACTTCAACTGTAGAACCCCTCCACTGAGCTCAGCTCTACAACACTACAGTATCTGATATAGAACCCCTCCACTGAGCTCTACAACACTACAGTATCTGATATAGAACCCCTCCACTGAGCTCTACAACACTACAGTATCTGATATAGAACCCCTCCACTGAGCTCTACAACACTACAGTATCTGATATAGAACCCCTCCACTGAGCTCTACAACACTACAGTATCTGATATAGAACCCCTCCACTGAGCTCTACAACACTATAGTATCTGATATAGAACCCCTCCACTGAGCTCAGCTCTACAACACTATAGTATCTGATATAGAACCCCTCCACTGAGCTCTACAACACTACAGTATCTGATATAGAACCCCTCCACTGAGCTCTACAACACTATAGTATCTGATATAGAACCCCTCCACTGAGCTCTACAACACTATAGTATCTGATATAGAACCCCTCCACTGAGCTCTACAACACTACAGTATCTGATATAGAACCCCACCACTGAGCTCTACAACACTATAGTATCTGATATAGAACCCCTCCACTGAGCTCTACAACACTACAGTATCTGATATAGAACCCTCCACTGAGCTCTACAACACTATAGTATCTGATATAGAACCCCTCCACCAAGCTCTACAACACTACAGTATCTGATATAGAACCCCTCCACTGAGCTCTACAACACTACAGTATCTGATATAGAACCCCTCCACTGAGCTCAGCTCTACAACACTATAGTATCTGATATAGAACCCCTCCACTGAGCTCTACAACACTACAGTATCTGATATAGAACCCCTCCACTGAGCTCAGCTCTACAACACTATAGTATCTGATATAGAACCCCACCACTGAGCTCTACAACACTATAGTATCTGATATAGAACCCCTCCACTGAGCTCTACAACACTACAGTATCTGATATAGAACCCCACCACTGAGCTCTACAACACTATAGTATCTGATATAGAACCCCTCCACTGAGCTCTACAACACTATAGTATCTGATATAGAACCCCTCCACTCAGCTCTACAACACTACAGTATCTGATATAGAACCCCTCCACTGAGCTCTACAACACTATAGTATCTGATATAGAACCCCTCCACTGAGCTCAGCTCTACAACACTATAGTATCTGATATAGAACCCCTCCACTGAGCTCTACAACACTATAGTATCTGATATAGAACCCTCCACTGAGCTCTACAACACTATAGTATCTGATATAGAACCCCTCCACTGAGCTCGGCTCTACAACACTATAGTATCTGATATAGAACCCTCCACTGAGCTCTACAACACTATAGTATCTGATATAGAACCCCTCCACTGAGCTCTACAACACTATAGTATCTGATATAGAACCCCTCCACTGAGCTCAGCTCTACAACACTATAGTATCTGATATAGAACCCCTCCACTGAGCTCTACAACACTACAGTATCTGATATAGAACCCCTCCACTGAGCTCTACAACACTATAGTATCTGATATAGAACCCCTCCACTGAGCTCTACAACACTATAGTATCTGATATAGAACCCCTCCACTGAGCTCTACAACACTACAGTATCTGATATAGAACCCCACCACTGAGCTCTACAACACTATAGTATCTGATATAGAACCCCTCCACTCAGCTCTACAACACTATAGTATCTGATATAGAACCCTCCACTGAGCTCTACAACACTATAGTATCTGATATAGAACCCCTCCACTGAGCTCAGCTCTACAACACTATAGTATCTGATATAGAACCCTCCACTGAGCTCTACAACACTATAGTATCTGATATAGAACCCTCCACTGAGCTCTACAACACTATAGTATCTGATATAGAACCCCTCCACTGAGCTCAGCTCTACAACACTATAGTATCTGATATAGAACCCCTCCACTGAGCTCTACAACACTATAGTATCTGATATAGAACCCTCCACTGAGCTCTACAACACTATAGTATCTGATATAGAACCCCTCCACTGAGCTCAGCTCTACAACACTATAGTATCTGATATAGAACCCCTCCACTGAGCTCTACAACACTACAGTATCTGATATAGAACCCCTCCACTGAGCTCTACAACACTATAGTATCTGATATAGAACCCCTCCACTGAGCTCTACAACACTATAGTATCTGATATAGAACCCCTCCACTGAGCTCTACAACACTACAGTATCTGATATAGAACCCCACCACTGAGCTCTACAACACTATAGTATCTGATATAGAACCCCTCCACTGAGCTCTACAACACTACAGTATCTGATATAGAACCCCTCCACTCAGCTCTACAACACTATAGTATCTGATATAGAACCCCTCCACCAAGCTCTACAACACTACAGTATCTGATATAGAACCCCTCCACTGAGCTCTACAACACTACAGTATCTGATATAGAACCCCTCCACTGAGCTCAGCTCTACAACACTATAGTATCTGATATAGAACCCCTCCACTGCTAGCTCTACAACACTACAGTATCTGATATAGAACCCTCCACTGAGCTCAGCTCTACAACACTATAGTATCTGATATAGAACCACCGGCTCACACTGAGATGAGCTCTACAACACTACAGTATCTGATATAGAACCCCACCACTGAGCTCTACAACACTATAGTATCTGATATAGAACCCCTCCACTGAGCTCTACAACACTATAGTATCTGATATAGAACCCCTCCACTCAGCTCTACAACACTACAGTATCTGATATAGAACCCCTCCACTGAGCTCTACAACACTATAGTATCTGATATAGAACCCCTCCACTGAGCTCAGCTCTACAACACTATAGTATCTGATATAGAACCCCTCCACTGAGCTCTACAACACTATAGTATCTGATATAGAACCCCTCCACTGAGCTCTACAACACTATAGTATCTGATATAGAACCCCTCCACTGAGCTCTACAACACTATAGTATCTTATAGGGGAAACCCCTCCACTCCCCTGAGCTCTACAACACTATAGTATCTTATAGGGGAAACCCCTCCACTCCCCTGAGCTCTACAACACAACAGTATATTATAGGGGAAACCCCTCCACTCCACTGAGCTCTACAACACTATAGTATCTTATAGGGGAAACCCCTCCACTCCACTGAGCTCTACAACACAATAGTATATTATAGGGGAAACCCCTCCACTCCACTGAGATCAGCTCTACAACACAACAGTATCTTATAGGGGAAACCCCTCCACTCCACTGAGCTCTACAACACTAAAGTATCGTATCAGAGCCATTGGTTAATGAGTCATATCTATTATTAGAGGAGGGCTAATGACACTGGCAGCGTCCCTAATGACAACCTATTCATACAGTGCTATGAAAAAGTATTTGCCCCCTTTCTAATTTTCTCTACTTTTGCATATTTGTGATACTGAATGTTATCAGATCTTCAACCAAAATCTAATATTAGATAAAGGGAACATAAGTGAACAAATAACACAACAATTACATATTTATTTCATAAACAAAGTTATGCAACACCCAATTCCCCTGTGTGAAAAAGTAATTGCCCCCTTACACACAATAACTGGTTGTGCCACCTTTAGCTGCAATGACTCCAATCAAATGCTTCCTGTAGTTGTTGATCAGTCTCTCACGTCGCTGTGGAGGAATTTTGGCCCACTCTTCCATGCAGAACTGCTTTAACTCCGTGACGTGTGGGTTTTCAAGCATGAACTGCTCATTTCAAATCCTGCCACAACATCTCAATTTGGATTAGGTCTGGACTTTGACTAGGCCATTCCAAAACTTCCAATTTGTTGCTTTTTAGCTATTTTCATGTAGACTTGATTGTGTGTTTTGGATTATTGTCTTGCTGCATGACCCAGCTGCGGTTCAGATTCAGCTCACAGACAGATGGTCTGACAGTCTCCTGTAGAATTCTCTGATACAGAGCAGAATTCATGGTTCCTTCTATTAAGGCAAGTCATCCAGGTCCTGAGGCAGCAAATCATCCCCAAACCATCACACCACCACCACCACCATGCTTGACCTTTGGTATGATGTTCTTACTGTGTAATGCAGACTTTGGTTTTCGCCAGGCATTACTGGAACCATGTCGTCCAAAAAGTTATACTTTTGAATCATCTGTCCATAGAACGTTCTTCCAAGAGTCTTGATGATCATCCAGGTGCTTTTTTGGCAAACTTGAGTCAACTTTTTGGACGAGATGGGTCCCATTATGCCTGGCGAAAACCAAACACTGCATTCCACAGTAAGAACATCATACCAAGGTCAAGCATGGTGGTGGTGGTGGTGGTGTGATGGTTTGGGGATGATTTGCTGCCTCAGGACCTGGACGACTTGCCTTAATAGAAGGAACCATGAATTCTGCTCTGTATCAGAGAATTCTACAGGAGAATGTCAGACCATCCGTCTGTGAGCTGAAGCTGAAGCGCAGCTGGGTCATGCAGCAAGACAATGATCCAAAACACACAATCAAGTCTACATGAAAATTGCTAAAAAGCAACAAATTGGAAGTTTTGGAGTGGCCTAGTGAAAGTCCAGACCTAATCCCAATTGAGATGTTGTGGCAGGACTTGAAACGAGAAGTTCATTCTTGAAAACCCACACGTCACTGAGTTAAAACAGTTCTGCATGGAAGAGTGGGCCAAAATTCCTCCACAGTGACGTGAGAGACTGATCAACAACTACAGGTAGCATTTGGTTGGAGTTATTGCAGCTAAAGGTGGCACAACCAGTTATTGAGTGTAAGGGGGCAATTACTTTTTCACACAGGGGAATTGGGTGTTGCATAACTTTGTTTATGAAATAAATATGTAATTGTTGTGTTATTTATTCACTTATGTTCCCTTTATCTAATATTAGGTTTTGGTTGAAGATCTGATAACATTCAGTATCACACATATGCAAAAGTAGAGAAAATTAGAAAGGGGGCAAATACTTTTTCATAGCACTGTATATATATATACAGTGGGGAGAACAAGTATTTGATACACTGCTGATTTTGCAGGTTTTCCTACTTACAAAGCATGTAGAGGTCTGTAATTTTTTTCATAGGTACACTTCAACTGTGAGAGACAGAATCTAAAACAAAAATCCAGAAAATCACATTGTATGATTTTTAAGTAATTAATTTGCATTTTATTGCATGACGTAAGTATTTGATACATCAGAAAAGCAGAACTTAATATTTGGTACAGAAACCTTTGTTTGCAATTACAGAGATCATTCGTTTCCTGTAGGTCTTGACCAGGTTTGCACACACTGCAGCAGGGATTTTGGCCCACTCCTCCATACAGACCTTCTCCAGATCCTTCAGGTTTCGGGGCTGTCGCTGGGCAATACGGACTTTCAGCTCCCTCCAAAGATTTTCTATTGGGTTCAGGTCTGGAGACTGACTAGGCCACTCCAGGACCTTGAGATGCTTCTTACGGAGCCACTCCTTAGTTGCCCTGGCTGTGTGTTTCGGGTCGTTGTCATGCTGGAAGACCCAGCCACGACCCATCTTCAATGCTCTTACTGAGGGAAGGAGGTTGTTGGCCAAGATCTTGCGATACATGGCCCCATCCATCCTCCCCTCAATACGGTGCAGTCGTCCTGTCCCCTTTGCAGAAAAGCATCCCCAAAGAATGATGTTTCCACCTCCATGCTTCACGGTTGGGATGGTGTTCTTGGGGTTGTACTCATCCTTCTTCTTCCTCCAAACACGGCGAGTGGAGTTTAGACCAAAAAGCTCTATTTTTGTCTCATCAGACCACATGACCTTCTCCCATTCATTTACATTTACATTTACATTTTAGTCATTTAGCAGACGCTCTTATCCAGAGCGACTTACAGTTAGCACATACATTATTTTATCGAACCCACAACCCTGGCGTTGCAAACGCCATGCTCTACCAACTGAGCTACATCCCCTGCCGGCCATTCCCTCCCCTACCCTGGACGACGCTGGGCCAATTGTGCGCCGCCCCATGGGTCTCCCGGTCGCGGCCGGCTACGACAGAGCCTGGATTCGAACCAGGATCTTTAGTGGCACAGCTAGCACTGCGATGCAGTGCCTTAGACCACTGCGCCACTCGGGAGACCACTGCGCCACTTCCTCCTCTGGATCATCCAGATGGTCATTGGCAAACTTCAGACGGGCCTGGACATGCTCTGGCTTGAGCAGGGGGACCTTGCGTGCGCTGCAGGATTTTAATCCATGACGGCGTAGTGTGTTACTAATGGTTTTCTTTGAGACTGTGGTCCCAGCTCTCTTCAGGTCATTGACCAGGTCCTGCCGTGTAGTTCTGGGCTGATCCCTCACCTTCCTCATGATCATTGATGCCCCACGAGGTGAGATCTTGCATGGAGCCCCAGACTGAGGGTGATTGACCGTCATCTTGAACTTCTTCCATTTTCTAATAATTGCGCCAACAGTTGTTGCCTTCTCACCAAGCTGCTTGTCTAATGTCCTGTAGCCCATCCCAGCCTTGTGCAGGTCTACAATTTTATCCCTGATGTCCTTACATAGCTCTCTGGTCTTGGCCATTGTGGAGAGGTTGGAGTCTGTTTGATTGAGTGTGTGGACAGGTGTCTTTTATACAGGTAACGAGTTCAAACAGGTGCAGTTAATACAGGTAATGAGTGGAGAACAGGAGGGCTTCTTAAAGAAAAACTAACAGGTCTGTGAGAGCCGGAATTCTTACTGGTTGGTAGGTGATCAAATACTTATGTCATGCAATAAAATGCAAATTAATTACTTAAAAATCATACAATGTGATTTTCTGGATTTTTGTTTTAGATTCCGTCTCTCACAGTTGAAGTGTACCTATGATAAAAAATTACAGACCTCTACATGCTTTGTAAGTAGGAAAACCTGCAAAATCGGCAGTGTATCAAATACTTGTTCTCCCCACTGTGTGTGTGTGTGTGTATATACAGTGGGGAAAAAAAGTATTTAGTCAGCCACCAATTGTGCAAGTTCTCCCACTTAAAAAGATGAGAGAGGCCTGTAATTTTCATCATAGGTACACGTCAACTATGACAGACAAATTGAGGAAAAAAATTCCAGAAAATCACATTGTAGGGTTTTTAATGAATTTATTTGCAAATTATGGTGGAAAATAAGTATTTAGTCACCTACAAACAAGCAAGATTTCTGGCTCTCACAGACCTGTAACTTCTTCTTTAAGAGGCTCCTCTGTCCTCCACTCGTTACCTGTATTAATGGCACCTGTTTGAACTTGTTATCAGTATAAAAGACACCTGTCCACAACCTCAAACAGTCACACTCCAAACTCCACTATGGCCAAGACCAAAGAGCTGTCAAAGGACACCAGAAACAAAATTGTAGACCTGCACCAGGCTGGGAAGACTGAATCTGCAATAGGTAAGCAGCTTGGTTTGAAGAAATCAACTGTGGGAGCAATTATTAGGAAATGGAAGACATACAAGACCACTGATAATCTCCCTCGATCTGGGGCTCCACGCAAGATCTCACCCCCGTGGGGTCAAAATGATCACAAGAACGGTGAGCAAAAATCCCAGAACCACACGGGGGGACCTAGTGAATGACCTGCAGAGAGCTGGGACCAAAGTAACAAAGCCTACCATCAGTAACACACTACGCCGCCAGGGACTCAAATCCTGCAGTGCAAGACGTGTCCCCCTGCTTAAGCCAGTACATGTCTAGGCCCGTCTGAAGTTTGCTAGAGTGCATTTGGATGATCCAGAAGAGGATTGGGAGAATGTCATATGGTCAGATGAAACCAAAATAGAACTTTTTGGTAAAAACTCAACTCGTCGTGTTTGGAGGACAAAGAATGTTGAGTTGCATCCAAAGAACACCATACCTACTGTGAAGCATGGGGGTGGAAACATCATGCTTTGGGGCTGTTTTTCTGCAAAGGGACCAGGACGACTGATCCGTGTAAAGGAAAGAATGAATGGGGCCATGTATCGTGAGATTTTGAGTGAAAACCTCCTTCCATCAGCAAGGGCATTGAAGATGAAACGTGGCTGGGTCTTTCAGCATGACAATGATCCCAAACACACCGCCCGGGCAACGAAGTAGTGGCTTCGTAAGAAGCATTTCAAGGTCCTGGAGTGGCCTAGCCAGTCTCCAGATCTCAACCCCATAGAAAATCTTTGGAGGGAGTTGAATGTCCGTGTTGCCCAGCGACAGCCCCAAAACATCACTGCTCTAGAGGAGATCTGCATGGAGGAATGGGCCAAAATACCAGCAACAGTGTGTGAAAACCTTGTGAAGACTTACAGAAAACGTTTGACCTGTGTCATTGCCAACAAAGGGTATATAACAAAGTATTGAGAAACTTTTGTTGTTGACCAAATACTTATTTTCCACCATAATTTGCAAATAAATTCATAAAAAATCCTACAATGTGATTTTCTGGAAATAAATTCTCATTTTGTCTGTCATGGTTGACGTGTACCTATGATGAAAATTACAGGCCTCTCTCATCTTTTTAAGTGGTAGAACTTGCACAATTGGTGGCTGACTAAATACTTTTTTTCCCCACTGTATATATATATATATATATATATATATATATATATATATATATATACACACACACACACACAGTGCATTCGGAAAGTATTCAGACTCCTTGACATTTTCAACATTTTGTTACATTACAGCCTTATTCTAAAATGGATTAAATAGTTTTTCTCCCCTCATCAATCTACACACAATACCCCATAATGACAAAGCAAAAACAGATTTAGAATTTTTTGCTAATTTATTAAAAATAAAAAACATTTACATAGGTATTCAGACCCTTTACTCAGTACTTTGTTGAAGCACCTTTGGCAGTGATTACAGCCTTCGAGTCTTCTTGGGTCTTCTCTGCTTATCCTCTGAAGCTCTGTCAGGTTGGATGGGGAGCGTTGCTGCACAGTTATTTTCAGGTCTCTCCAGAGATGTTCGATCGGGTTCAAGTCCGGGCTCTGGCTGGGCCACTCAAGGACATTCTGAGACTTGTCCCGAAGCCACTCCTGCGTTGTCTTGGCTGTGTGCTTAGGGTCGTTGTCCTGTTGGAAGGTGAACCTTCGCCCCAGTCTGAGGTCCTGAGCGCTCTGGAGCAGGTTTTCAGCAAGGATCTCTCTATACTTTGCTCCGTTCATCTTTCCCTCGATCCTGACTAGTCTCCCAGTCCCTGCCACTGAAAAACATTCCCACAGGATGATGCTGCCACCACCATGCTTCACCATAGGGACATGCACTGTCAACTGTGTGACCTTATATATAGACAAGTGTGTGCCTTTACCAAATCATGTCCAATCAATTAAATTTACCACAGATGGGACTCCAATCAAGTTGTAGGAACAGCTCAAGGATGATCAATGGAAGCAGGATGCACCTGAGCTCAATTTCGAGTCTCATAGCAAAGGGTCTGAATACTTATGTAAATAAGGTATTTCTAAAAACATGTTTTCGCTTTTGACATTATGGGGTGTAGATTGATGAGAACATTTTAGAATAAGGCTGTAACGTAACAAAATGTAGAAAAAGTCAAGGGGTCTGAATACTTTCCGAATGCACTGTATATACTGTTTTCACAAGGAGAATCAGGGAGATATATTCACAGGCTGAACAGTGTTGTTACGCATCTTCAACCACTGAGACGTCTGCTCTAGTGCTCTATGGTGGGGAATAGGTGGTATGAAACTACCAGACGACACAGACACACTGAGCCTTCCATGCTCCTTCCATTCCCTTCTGAGGAGAAGCTGTCATGGATTTAGGCTACAGCACGTCTGTCTGTATAGGATCCAGTCCCACCACTCCACTGGCTGAGAGGAGGATTCCTAATCACTTCTCTGTACATTATAAAACTGCCCAAATTCAATACAATAAAAAAAAAGACGACAAAAGAGGAGGAAAAGGGCCTAGATTTGAACATAGCGTTAAACATCCAGATGGTAATCCATTACATTCCCAGTCCCCACTGTCAGTTGTCTACAAGTACAAGCTGCTTCCAATAATAAGGCTCTTTTTTCGTTATGGGGTTGAGTCTCAAATGGCACCCTATTCACTACGTAGTGCACTACTTTGTCCAGGGCTCTAGTCAAAAGTAGTGCACTATATAGGGGAAAGGGTGCCATTTGGGACGCAGGATGGTCTAGTGTTTTGGTGTGCTGGAGAAGGGAAACAGTCAACACTAGTCTTGCAGATTGATACGACAGATAAAACTAGGACTCTGTGTCAAAATAACAAAGTAAAATATCCAAGTAGATATAACTAACATCTGAACAAGAACAAGTCAACAAGAAAACTTCTGTATATCAATTGGATTGGGGACCATCTTTAGGCCCTGACTTCATTCTGGTAAAGATCTCAATATCTGTTGTTTAGGCCTTCAGACCCTGATTTCATTCGGGTAAAGATCTCAATATCTGTTGTTTAGGCCTTCAGACCCTGATTTCATTCTGGTAAAGATCTCAATATCTGTTGTTTAGGCCTTCAGACCCTGATTTCATTCGGGTAAAGATCTCAATATCTGTTGTTTAGGCCTTCAGGCCCTGATTTCATTCTGGTAAAGATCTCAATATCTGTTGTTTAGGCCTTCAGACCCTGATTTCATTCGGGTAAAGATCTCAATATCTGTTGTTTAGGCCTTCAGGCCCTGATTTCATTCTGGTAAAGACATCAATATCTGTTGTTTAGGCCTTCAGGCCCTGATTTCATTCTGGTAAAGATCTCAATATCTGTTGTTTAGGCCTTCAGGCCCTGATTTCATTCAGGTAAAGACATCAATATCTGTTGTTTAGGCCTTCAGGCCCTGATTTCATTCTGGTAAAGGTCTCAATATCTGAACAAGAACACACAGCAATCAAAGCCATTGAATTGAGTAGAACAGAGAATGTTTCAAATCTGCATCTAAAGTAATCACTAAAATTCACATGAAGCTACTGCTCTCTCCCCATCATCAAGCACTGGACACAGACTAGGCTATGTTTGACATCAGCACTGGTGGGATCCCAGTCCGTGTCCCTGGGTGTCACTATTGAGCAGGGACAGACAGACAGGTGGCAGTCTGTCTGTTCAGTCTAGCCATGGTATAATGGAACAAGTGACCTCTTGTGGGAAAAGTTACAATTATTTACATTTTTAAAAAACATTTTAGTCATTTAGCAGACGCTCTTATCCAGAGCGACTTACAGTTAGTGAGTGCATACATTTCATACTGGCCCCCCGTGGGAAACGAACCCACAACCCTGGCGTTGCAAGCGCCATGCTCTACCAACTGATCTACACGGGGCTATCAATTTGGAGTCATCATGATGGTTCCTATCCTAATCTGTTTTTCTAAATTTCACATTTCTATGTGTCAGATTGAGAGAGTGGCATTCATAAAGTTACCTCAGCAAAAGAACAGACTCAGATTGAAAGTGACCTGGCCTGTATTCATAACGTTACCTCAGCAAAAGAGCAGATACAAAGTCAATAGCATTACTACGTGTTATTCCTGGACATTAAAGTGTTATTACAGTGTTATTACATGTTATTACAGTGTTAATAAGCTTTATTCCAGTTTCATTCCAGGTTATTCCATACCTGCTCCAGGACATCCAACTTCAGCTCCAGCTTGCTCAGTACTACGTCTCCTCCCCATAGTGACAGCTGCAGGTCAGAGGGCTTCAGGTTCTTGATGTATTTGTTCACATAGCTCATCAACAGGGGCGTGACATAGGACTCCAACATCCTGCCTGTCCTGGACCACAACACAATAGGGAAGAAAGTCAGCTCATTTTTTGGAGGGGAGTCATTCCAAGTCACCATACATAGTTAAAAGGTTGATTAAAGCAAGTTGAGCTGGCCAAATACCATATCTGGTAACCGAGGGATATACTTAGCTGGCCATGCCTACAGCCCCTCAAAGCCCTCCAGTCAAACGAACTGCCATGGCTAGAGATGCAGGACTGCAGTGAACTGGTAGAACCCGTCATGAGATGATGTGTGTTATAGATTCTCCTTTGTCTGACAACATGAAGTTACATAGCTAGCTATATAGCTAACCACCTAACACAACATCATATTGTTTTGCCTTTTTCATGTATACGATCTGTGTGACTGAGTGAGGATCATTTGCTAGCTTGCATTGCTACGTAGTGAGACTAGAGCTTATCTAAGTTGTTATTCGTTATTCACTGAGTATTTATTCCTTGTGTCACTATTTTTATTTGATATTTTTTAATCTTTAATTCTGCATTGTTGGAAAAGGGACCCGTAAGTAAGCATTTCGCTGTTAGTTTACACCTGTTGTTTACGAAGCATGTGACCAATACAATTAGATTTGAACTGTGGCAGCTCACCACAGCCTGGCAGCTAGCTAGCTAGCTAGGTAGATAAGCTAACGGTCCTTGCATTATCTCAGAATATGTTAGTGTAGCCATAGAGAATGATAGAGGCCTCTAGTGGCCTTAAAGCCATTTAAGCATGGGCAGCACCATTAAGGTCTTCCACCATTCTTCCGCCATTTTAAAGTAGTCAAAATGGTCAACTGGGTGGGGATTCCTATGAGTTGTAGCCTCAATGGCGCTACCTATGCTGTTACTGACGCTACAGCGCCACATATAAAACGATGACTGCTCTATACATCTCTATGGGTGTACCTGATGTGTACCGACGCTTTCATATGGATTAAAGCCAATTAATGCTTGATTTGAAATGTGGTCGGCGGCGCAGAGGCCAATTGTGAAGCTTCCGGATGCATGCAGAGCCCAAATTGACCGCCATGCGCCTTGTACCAATGAGGACGGCTCCGTATAGCTCCGCATTGACATGATTGGTTAACGGTCGGTGAGGGCGGGATGTCCTGTATAAACACAAACTCACTTCCTTGACAACTGCTCCGCGAAGGGCAAGAAGTATTAATGCCCTGACTTCAGCAGAGGCCATGTCACCGTAAATGCTGCACGGCCAATGCAGATTGCGGATTGACCATGAAGCGCCTTTTAAGAACATACAATGCAACCCAGATAGCTAGAAAAATGTGCATGCAAGTTTCAACAAACTTGTGGGCCTGGCTCGTACCGTTAGTGATCTACCTAGTTAGCTAGTTAGCAGCAGTTCATAGGGCTGGCTAGAGTTAGTTCGCTAGCTGATTAGTTATTGGACTATCAAAAGGGGTGTAGTAGCAGGTAGAAAGTGGAAAACCAAGAACATGTTTGCATATGGAGATATCGCATTCTGGAAAAGTGTGCTAGCCAAATGACAGTGGACTAGCTCCAGTCCTAGCCTGCTTGCTAACATTAGCCTAGCTAGATGTCTAGTCATTCAGTAGCCAAGTAAACGAAGCTTATACGACTGCTGTCTGTTTACTTAGACTCAATTATTTTTCCTTACTTTGTTTGCTGCAGTTTCAATGAATCTCTTCGGTACCACACTAGTTAATTCATTCCGTTAGCTGAAGCAAGGCACATCTGTCTCAGGCAAACGTCATCATCAACTAACACAGAACTTCCGGGTGCTAACTGTCGTGTCGTCATTTCCTAGTTAGGTTACCGCCCCCGTGATGGGACCGAACCAATACATTTAGGCGGTTCCCTTTCCTAGCCTCCTCTCATTCATAAAATATAGTAAAATGTGTTCAAAGCAAAAATTGTGTAAACTTATCAAACGCAATGGAAACACAAACGATTGCATTTTAGGGTTTGAGGATACATGATCTGCATACTAGTAGCTAGTCATCTTCTTAAATGTAGGTCATGAATGGTTTGATTATAATTCTAGCATGATGCAGTAATTAAAATCAAATAGATTAATAGTAGGAAATGTATGGCTATAATAAAAATGTCTCAAATGTTGCACCAGAGTACTCGGAATAGGAATAAACAATAGAAGCTAAATGTGTTATTCATCATGCTGAAATATTCAAACGAATGCTTAGTCTTTAGATTCTAGTCTGCAGAAGTCTTCATGTGTCAACTGCTAGTCATTGTCGAGATTTTGATTACTTCTCCCAGCAGTTCTGTAATGTCTGATTTCAATACAATACAATGAAAAATAATAGAACACTGAAATCATACGTATGTGCATTTATTATTGTGTTACTGTTATGTTCATTTCCTCGGGAGATTTCAAATATGTGCCACAATCTGATTTAAACCACTTGATTACTGCTTGAGCATGTTGTTTAATTCTGATGTGATTCCATTTCATATTAAAACTTCTCCCCTATTTCCAGGTGTAGTTTTGCAAATCACACACAACTTATTCCTCTCATGTCCTTTCAATGTATCATGAAATGTATGACAAATATATAGCCTAATAAGTTTAAAGGGACAATCAGCAGTTGCTATATCCATTTTTGGACTTTTAAATTAATGATATGTACCCATTGAATCTTGAAGAATATAACTTATAAATGCCTCATGAGCTTGGTTCAACTGTCTTACCCCATCAGAACCCAAAATATACAGTGCCTTCAGAAAGTATTCATACCCCTTGACTTATTCCACATTTTGTTGTGTTATAGCCTGAATTCAATAGATTTTTATTCTCACCCATCTACACACAATACCCAATAATGACAACGTGAAAACATGTTTTTAGAAATTTTTGCAAATGTATTGAAAATGAAATACAGAAATATCTAATTTACATAAGAATTCACACCCCTGAGTCAATACATGTTAGAATCACCATTGGCAGTGATTACAGCTGTTAGTCTTTCTGGGTAACTCTATAAGAGCATTGCACACCTGGATTGTACAATATTTGCCCATTATTATTTTCAAAATTCTTCAAGCTCTGTCAAATTGGTATTGATTATTGCTAGACAACCATTTTCAAGTCTGGCCATAGATTTTCAAGCAGATTTGTCAAAACTGTAACTCGGCCACTCAGGAACATTCACTGTCTTCTTGGTAATCAACTCCAGTGTAAATTTGGCCTGGTGTTTTAGGTTATTGTGCTGCTGAAAGGTGAATTAATCTCCCAGTGTCTGGTGAAAAGCAGACTGAACCAGGTTTTCCTCTAGGATTTCGCCTGTGCTTAAATCCACTTAGTTAATTTTTATCCTGAAAAACTCCCCAGTCGTTAACGATTACAAGCATACCCATAACATGATGCAGCCACCACTATGCTAGAAAATATGGAGAGTGGTACTCAGTAATGTGTTGTATTGGATTTGCCACAAACATAACACTTTGTATTCAGGACAAAAAGTTAATTGCTTTGCCACATTTTTTGCAGTATTACTTTAGTGCCTTATTGCAAACAGGATGCATGTTTTGGAATATTTGTATTCTGTACAGGCTTCCTTCTTTTCACTCTGTCAATTGGGTTAGTAATGTGGAGTAACTACAATGTTGTTGATCCATCCTCAGTTTTCTCCTATCACAGCCATTAAACTCTGTAAATGTTTTTAAGTCACCATTGACCTCATGGTGAAGTCCCTGAGGGGTTTCCTTCCTCTCCGGCAACTGAGTTAAGAAGGACGCCTGTATCTTTGTAGTGAGTGGGTGTATTGATACACCATCCAAAGTGTAATTAAGAACTTTACCATGCTCAAAGGGATATTCAACGTCTGCTTTTTTTTCCCCATCTACCAACAGGACCTTACAGATAATTGTATGTGTGGGATACATTGATGAGGTAGTCATTAAAAAATCATGTTAAACACTAGTATTGCACACAGAGTGAGTCCATGCAACTTAGTATGTGACTTGTTAAGCAAATTTTTACTCCTGAACTTATTTAGGCTTGCCATAACAAAGGGGTTGAATACTTATTGACTCAAGACAAGCATAATTCCACTTTGACATTATGGGGTATAGTGTGTAGGCCAGTGACAAAAAATATTAATTTTATCCATTTCAAATTCAGTCTGTAACACAACAACATGTGGAAAAGGTCAAGGGGTGTGAATACTTTCTGAAGGCGCTGTAAACTTGTTTTAATCCAATGTTTGTAAACAAAGAAAATGTACACAAACTATATAGCCTCAAAACATGGTTAAAACTATCATTTTGATATCATGGATGGTCAATCCTTGCATCCATAGCTCTGTCTATGAATTTTAGAGTGGTTACATTTCTCCAGCCCCAACCCTCAGCTGTTTACCGAACCAGGGGCGGGGAGATTTCTTTGTTATTGTTTCTACTGCTGATTGCCTCTTTAATTAATGTCCTTTTATGTAACAAAATCTATGACAAATATAGTTCTGTCTAGTTTGTTATTTATTCCACAATAAAGGTATCTGGTATGTATATCTTGTTACATTACCATAATAAAAGCCTGGTGCATAATAAAAGCCTGGTGCATAATAAAAGCCTGGTGTCAGCTAGGGTTGTCCAACGCCAGATCCTGTTGATATATAGAGTCAGGGGTAAGTGAGGCTATTGAGCACTTAGCTGTTATCCTCGCTCTCAGTGAGATAAGGCTAGTGAGGACACAGCCTTCACCCTGGCCCTGGCCCTAACATAGCGATTGACTCTTCAGTTAGAAATGTGACTTCCCATTCTTAGCCTCAATGGTGAGCGCACCGACTTGGCATGGGTTTAGTGCTAACATGTGTCCTTGCACTGAAATTATTTAAAGAGAGGATTTTGTTCCAGCCAATAGTCAATGTAACTGCTCCTTTGAGAGGATTTTGTTCCAGCCAATAGTCAATTGTAACTGCTCCTTTGATGTCCAATCATAATATTAGACATTTCTAGAAACTCTTTGTCACTGCAAATAAATTCAGGCTATGCCCACTGGATTGAAGTGTTTGACTAAAAACAATCACATTTCTTAGAAACATTAAGGGATATAACACCAATAGAAATTAATAGCAAATTAACTGGTAAAGAAGTCTGAGAATATGTGAAAATGCTGTCCCGTTTATGAATGCTCCTGTCAACGGCAGGACATTTGACAGCTCTATATTTGTTCCTTTAAGATCGACTTCCTCGAGTTTCACCCTAAATCTTCGGGGTCCTCATGGCGTTTCAGGCTACAGCTTAACCTTTCTAAGGTTATTTTCCCTTTTCAAAGAGTGAAAGCTTCGGGGCGGAATTACATGGAAGGAGCTTAATGTGGAGACAGATTACACATCAAACTCACTTATACAGCGTTTAGGGTTTTTACTCGGGTTGTTTTAGCACACTTGTTGCCAAACAGTCATCATAAATAGCTTTCGATCATGACGTGAGTGTGTGTGTGTGTGTGTTTTTGAAAGAACAGGCCAGGATGGTTACATTAGGATATGTGTTACAGACGTCAGGCTTAGCAATGTTTGTTAGTTGTGTTAAATATAAAAATATGATTAATTGTTGTATTTTTTATTCAGGTGTATTCTTATAGGCCTAATTTTATTTAGCCCAAATGTGTATATTGTTATTACATATATGTATTATTAAAATATTGTAAAAAATATATAAAAAAATAAATGTAAGAATATTGTTATATTGTAATGTTAATATTATTATTAAGATTAAAGCACTGTAGGTCATTTGTGTCATTAATCTAGAGTTAAAAACTAAGTGGACGATGACGTGTTCTTCGTTCCTATTGATGCACGTGTATACTTCTTGTTATCATACGGATAAACAAAAGGGTTACAGATAATTTATTTTAAAATAAATTAGATCCAAATATATATATATATATATAGTTTCACATAATTGCAATTTATATAATTGAAATGTCGATTATTGTTAGCGTTTCCTATCAATGAAATGCCTGATTATTATACACACGATTATTACTAGGCTATTCATGCTTTTATTAGAAGTAGGCCTACAGCCCAATTGTAAAGGTAGGCCGTAGTATGCTTCTGTTTATTTTCATGACGGGACCATTGTTGTTGCTGTTGCATTATTGTTTCTATATTGTTCTAAAATATTACTACTTCTTTAGCTGTTGCAGTAGAATGTGGCTCAATTCAGTGCACCAATCGAAGCGGTGCTTTTTAGGTTTTGCATTTCGCTGCACCTGCGATAACATCTGCAAATCTGTGCAGGCCTACGCGACCAATAAACTTTGATTTGAAAATAGGAGGTAGGCGGCGTTACAACAGAACTTCTGGGTCAAAAGTCAGGCCTTATCTCGTATTATTCAACGATCGGCGTTGAATAGGTAGGCCTGATTATAATTATGTCCACTGTTCGTTTTGACTTCATTTGTACTTTTTTGTAAGTCAGGTTTTGTACAATGTGCATTGCTGAACATATTTTCACAATGAGAGAGAGAGAGCGCGAGAGAGCGAGAGAGAAAGCGAGAGAGAGAGAGAGACAGAGAGAGAGAGAGAGAGAGAGAGAGAGAGAGAGGGGGGGAGAGAGAGAGAGAGAGAGAGAGAGAGAGAGAGAGAGAGAGAGAGAGGGGGAGAGAGAGAGAGAGAGAGAGAGAGAGAGAGAGAGAGAGAGAGAGAGAGAGAGAGAGAGAGAGAGAGAGAGAGAGAGAGAGATGTCTTTATTCTTTTGGAACTTCTGAGTGTAATGTTTACTGTTAATTTTTATTGTTTATTTCACTTTTGTTTTTTATCTATTTCACTTGGTTTGGCAATGTTAACAAATGTTTCCCATGCCAATAAAGCCCTTAAATTGAAATTGAGAGAGAGAGAGGGAGAGAGAGAGAGAGAGAGAGAGAGAGAGAGAGAGAGAGAGAGAGAGAGAGAGAGAGAGAGAGAGATAACACTATATTACCACACGCTTGTTTTTACCGGAGCACTTGGATGTGGAAACAAAAACATGTTTTCTTGAAAATCACAAAATCTCTGGAAGCTTACGCATTTCGTTTCTAAGAGTTGAAACGTCTTAGCAATAGCAGCGATGTTCATGTGAATTATTTTTTTGCGTTTACACTTGATGAAAGATGTTGTCTCCTTACTGTTGGTGGAAAGACATTCAACTATTGCCTTGATCTGGCATAATAAGAAAAGAGACGATTAAGAAAATCAAGATTAAAATAAGCCTACATGCTATGGCTAAATACGGGTAGGCTATAGGCTACTACTAAAACGAAACAGTAATACTAGTATAATAGTAATAGCCTAATAATAACAATTGTAATACTTTACCTATATTAATAATAATAATAATAATTATAATTATAATTATAATTCATGTTTTCCAAACAAATGTATTTAATTTAGCTTGAGGAAATTGTAGTGAACACTACTGTGTAATTGTGCGTGGCCTCCTGCCACTGTGGACCCACTCTGCAGCTTCTTAAATGTATAATAATGATCAGTAGCGATCAGAGGCCATGGCGGAGATAAAGCTATCTGATATGACGTGTCGCCCTGCTGCTAATGCTGCTAATAGAACGGCTAATGAGCTACTGTCAGCTGTCATATAGCTAGGATCACAATAGATTTACAATATACTCTATTAATAATAACAGCATACTAGTAACACCAACAAACGTGGTCCTCTGTAGCTCAGCTGGTAGAGCACGGCGCTTGTAACGCCAAGGTAGTGGGTTCGATCCCCGGGACCACCCATACACAAAAATGTATGCACGCATGACTGTGAGTCGCTTTGGATAAAAGCGTCTGCTAAATGGCATATTATTATTATATTATAAAAACAACAAGGCCACTACTGTAGTAATAATCCTAATCATTCTCAAAGAGATCTACATGTTACTTAGGCCAAAATAGTTTTATTTCTGGAAGGTTATTTCTAGTAAGTTGATGTCACTATAAGCTGCATCACCACTCCTTTATTTCCAATAAAAACGCGTCTTAAAATAACAAGTTGTCAACACAATGAACTATGTTTTGTGTTAACGACAATAAGGTGGTGGTGTGGGGAGGAGTTCTAGACTCTCCTTTCATTCCACCACGTCATGACTAATTCGTGTTACTTTTACGCAGCAAAGAACGATGGAATAAAACAAACACAATGTTGCCAATGGGAATATTTAACTTGCTTTATTTCTAAAATACAATTTAACATACTTTAAACATTAGGGTTGTTTTTAAACAACTTTTTAATTCAAGGAAAAAATTTTAAAAATACATTATTTACATGGGCTCCAAAAGTCTTGATATTTACAGGTAGAAGGTCTGTCTCTGTCTGGGCTCCTTGACTTTCACTGGAGACGCAGTACTGTTAATCAGTCCATTGTAATATGGCTTGTCCACAGTTCAGTTTGTGATATTCTTTCAATGGAAAAAGAAAACGTTCGTCGATGTTGTTGTCTCCTCTGTTTACGTCCGTTTTGTTTGTTTGTTTGTTTGTTTAGCTGTTCATCAGCCTTCTCCGATAGGCTAGTAGTCCTGATGAGGGGTGTGAGTCAAACTGTGCCGTCGCAAGTCACAGTTGCGCCGAAACACCTTTCCGCAGCGGTCACAGCTGTAGGGCTTGATGTCTGTATGGGTGAGAAGGTGAGTTTTCAGGTTACTTCTTTGATTAAAGGTTCTTCCGCATGTGGGGCATTTGTGAGGAGATTCCTGTTTAGATTTAAAGCAAGCAAAGGATTATTCCCTTTAGTTTATTTAGCGAAATATATGTATTGTATTATAATATGCATCTTCAGTCAGTTATTGACATTGTGTTGAAAGTAAGCTGTGCCCTAACAAAATGAACGTCTGTAGGCCTAGCCTATATTTCTTTAAACTGCTTATCATAATCATTCAGTTATTGCCATATATGCCAAATATAGTCGAGACACAATCGCTATCCATACAGGTAATCAAAATATATATATTTTTAGGTTTCAGAAAATATGCCAAATTTGATCAGTGACACATGCGTTAAGACATGACGCGTGTAATAACATGAGTACACATATATGTGAGCTCTCATGCCTCATATAGTTTGCTGACTCACATACATGTTGATTGGTATCAAATGTGTTAATAAATATGGTTTTGTGATGGCAGATGATATAGGTTTGGATGGAAGACTCACCTGCATATGTAATGTTTTATGAACGGCTAAAGTTCGAGACTGACAAAATCCTTTCCCACATTCTTGACATTTGAAGGGCTTTTCCTTGGAGTGGATGTATCTGGAAATTAGAAGACAGAGGAGACGCAGTTAAAACGGACCACCTTTCATATAATGGCATTTCTTCTTTGTGGCATTTCCAAAGCCGTTGAGTCATGCTGAGAAGTGCCTGTCAGTTGTGCAACTTGATCTGTATTCTCGTGCGTGAAGGGGCTTTAGCGCCCTCTTGGAATATGGACTAGGCCTACGCTGCACTGCGCACGCACCATAGCTTAGTTATTACAAAAATACCTACATATGAAAAAAAGTCTGACTTCAGTGCATTACAATACTGGAATTGTGAACAAAGTCAAATGAATATGAATAAAACGCGATCACAATATGACGTGACGCTATTCTGTACACACCACTATCAAAGCGTTTGTCCTTTTAGAGAAACCAACGCCATATCATCCCATACATTCAGAGCTTTGTTTCTTACCTGTGGTCTCTCAGGTGGTCCTGTCTTCGGAAGGCCTTGTGGCAGATATCACAGGTGTAAGGCCGCTCGTCTGTGTGGGTCCTCTCGTGGATCAGAAGATTGTACGACTTTGTGAAATGCCTGCCACAGAACTTGCAAATAAATTCCTTTTTCGTCTTTGACGGAAGCCTTCCCCGGGTGGGTTTTCTATCAGGCGACAGTTTGTTGAACTCAGAGATCGCGCCCCCGAGCCCCGCTGTCAACTTTGAAAGATCCCCAGGCTTCGGCGGGTCCTCCTGGGTGGCAGCTATCGCCAGGTTGGCAAAGTCAAAGCGCGGTGGTCGGTCCTTGTGCAGCCCGGGGATAAGGTGAGTAATGCCCTGTTTCGGGTGGAAGAGGTGTGCGGCGAACGGTAGCCCCGTGAAGGTGAACCGGGGATCCATTAAGCCCTGAGCCGCAGCCATCTCAGTGATAGTCGACCTTAGTCCCTGCATGTGCGGATAGCCCAGTGTCCAGTGGTTCATGTGCATGGTTTGCACCGCGCTAAGACCGTACAGTCCCTGGAGCTGGTCGACGGCTGCGGGGAAGGCGTTGACCGCCTGCAGGAACGAGTAGTTGGTGAGCTGGAGAGACGGGTGGAGAGGGATCGGAGCGGGCAGGGCTTTGCTCCCCATCTCGGCGGCTAAAGGCTTCACGGTTAGGGCCTCGGCACAACTCTACCACGGTGAAGGTCCTGTTGGAGACATGAACAATACAAATTAATATGAGTTCACCATCAACCCACAACACGGCACAATATAGACTTAGAAAATACTGCAATTAGACAAGTAAAATAAAAATAGAGTTAATGAACATGGTAGACACAAATTATGTTTATGCATTTTGCACAATGCAGCAAATAGTTTTCCATTAGAGCTTTTCCATCCGTTTGACCATAGCCTATATTTAATTAATTTAGAACCATCTTGAGAACGGCCTTAATAAGGGCTGATATGGATTATCTCACGTTCAGTGTTTTATTACGTCACTTCAACTGACTCATTTACTTCAAGATTGACGATTTGCATACAGTCTAAAGGCGAACTGATTAATATTTGGTTATAAACCATTTTTTTTCTAGAGACATGTTGAGTGTTCAAGTTGTATATTTTTGTGCACAAGGTGCAATAAGAAGACGTGGGTACTGCAAATTGAATATTTGGCTGGTGAAAATACAAGATACATTTCGTTCATTTTTTTTCTAGAGCACATGGTTATTCCTTCTAATAACATAAATATATGTTATGTATCCAAAAATAAAAGTTGGAGACGTTGTTTTCGATGCGCTCGACTGTGCTGTTGTCACTCCCAATTAAATCTTCCAAGAGACATTAAAACAACTAATTGGTTTCATTTTGACATTGTATGCCAATGCCGTGTGTACAACAGGTAGGCCTAATTAAATGTATTCTTAGATCACCAGATTTTGAAGTTTGTAATCTTGGCAGAAGTGATAATAATTTATTATTATTATTCCTTTTAGGCGTATTAATGGAGAACAACATATAAAGGGGTTGCTTATCTCCTAAAATAAATGTTACCTCCATTTTTGTCGTAAAATACATTTCTAGGCTATTGGAGTAATGTTTATGGCCTTGAGCGATGTTTATCTCTGAAAGCAAAGGCTTATATGTACTAACTACGTTAACTTTTGTTGTAAATTTCGTCCCAAGACCGATTATAGAATGTTGTTGTAGCCTATAATCATTACTTTGCAAAGTCAGAGAAATACATTATTTTGTGACACATCCTTTGTTAATACTCCTGTACATAGGCTATACGTGCTATGGGGTGAGGTTATGAGAACTGTATGATAATATTATGGGACTGTTATATGACTGAGGGTTACATGCACAAGTGGTGTATGACACCAAGTTGTAAAGTAATGCTTTCCAAACCCACGAACAAGCTCACGGTGCAACTCTCTCCATGCACAATACTTCGTTTACAGTGTGGTTTTGAGGTGTAAATAAATAGTGCTCCTCTCAAACAATTGAAATGTTCACCTTCTTGCGTAAATTGCAAAACTTTAGACTGGGTGAACATTAATTTAAAATATTTATATATTTTTACAGCGTCCCATTTACTGCTACCGTTCAGGCAGTGTGGTTTTGAGGTGTAAATAGTGCTCCTCTTGAGTTTCACTTTTCTATAAGTTACTGTAGTAGCATACCACTGTGCATAAAAACCAGCGAGGACTGGCAACCCTTGCTGAGCATTCGTCTGAAAGAATGACTCATTCATAATAATCGAATTTTACCCAATATAAGCTGTTTTCCACGTTATTTTACTTTAGCCAATGGAATGACTTATTCTAACACGGTTTAGAGTCAGTGAGTAAATGCTAGGTTATTAACGTACAGATCATTGAGTTGCTTAAAACAGGCTACTGTGTGTGAACCTATAGGTAGCTATACGTCCACATGTGGACAGAGAAAGGAAAGAGCAGACTTTGGTCCTTGTTCTTAGACTATTTTATGTTCACAAGCATAGGACAGCTCTTTACTCGCGAATGAGATGAAGGGCATAAACAGTTCGTCTTAAAGTCGTGGTGAGGTGGGTATTTGTCAGAAATGGGCAGGTGCAACAAAACTCCCGGTCAGCATGCTGTTGATAAGGATATTTGTAGTTTTACAATAACCTATAGCCTTTGCGTAATAGTTTAATGACAAGCAATATATGTTGTGTCTTATAGGCCAGGGTTCCCCAACTGGCGGTCCTGTGATTTTATTTGGCCCACCAATGTATTTATTTATTTACTTTTTTATTTTTTATTGTTGGACATAAAATACTTTTTTTTTTTAACAGCAAATCAGCTCCAAGTGATTTAAATTGAGGAAATCTGTTCCAAATTATTCCCACGCATAATATAAATATATATGTGACCTTATACAAACGTAAGAAAGGTTTTAAATGATTACGTTTTAGTCAAATATGATATCTGTTTGGGCTCATTGCAGTCAATTTGCAGTCTACAAATTATTCGTAATTATGTTCCGGCCCCTGACCATCCGCTGAAGAACAAATCGGTCCGCGGCTGAATCTAGTTGATGATCCCTGGGATATGCTATTCTATATTTTCACTTTGACAGTAGTCTAAGTATTTTGACATGTAACTTTACACTGTCAAATATGTATATTCTGACAGCATGGACTCGTTTGAACCTTCAATTAGTAGGCTCCTCAGGGTCTCATTGCCGTGAACTATCACTACCTGTTTCAACACAAGTGTAATGTAATCTATTAAAGAGCAACTATCATGGAAACATAATCTTACCCCCAATAAACAGACGCCAAAGGTCACCCCGCAGTTAGTTCTGCTGTGTTTCAGTAATCCACAATGCCTTTAGCGAGGCGACCAACTCCACTTTAACGTCAGCAAAAGTTTTCCAACTTCGTCCATGTAAGTCTCATCGCCATACCTCGCAGACCCAGATCTGTTGGGACGCGTAGACTTTGCTCAGTGTGGCAAAGAAGTGGTCGGAAAAAAGTTACGATCGCTATAGAGTTCAAGGGAAGCCAGGAGCAGGAGTCCCGTGCTCTGCTCTGTTTCTGCTCGGTTCGGAGTTGGGCTGTAGTGGCTTGAAGAGGACTGGTCCTTCACTTTTTAGGGCTCCGGGCACTCCGCGCGCTCCGCCCGCCCTCCGCCACGCCTTCTCGCGCGGATCAACTCCAATGTTCTTCTCTGTTTATTTGTGTTTGGATAGCAACTATGGACGGGGATCAGCTCACTGCAACCTGCATCTGACACCTCACATACAGCTAGCATATACCTTTTTTTTTTTATGGTTACATTTTCTTTTGGGAGACACAGAAATAGCAAGAGGAAAACATGATCCATTTTCAAACCAATGGACGCTTTTAGGTTAAAACGTGATTTAATAAGACTGGTTATGAGAAGTTTAGAAACCATGCGTATTGCGTAAATAGAGGGCACATGTATGAGCCACCACAATAAATCATTTTATTTCATTGTGGTAAAGGTTATGTATTTGAGATGTAAAGCTCGAACAAAACTTCCCAAACACCAGCGGAGTACTGAAATGCCAAGAAAACCGTTACTCTGCTGTTTTTAATGTTTTGATAATAGTTGTTTTTTCTTCAGAATATACTAGAATAACCCGCTAAACACAAGGACTTCTGAATAACATGTGAGAGTCAACATAAATAACTGTAAACCTCAGACACCTCCACCACAAGCCTTTATAGTCTTTTGGTAATACCAAACAGTAGGTTATTGCGACCATAACATTCTATTGCGACCATAACATTCTATCAACACCGAATAGTCTCTATCTATTTAAATGATGACCATTTTAAGAAATATTATATGCTGGTCTATTTAAATTAAAGTCTAAGATCCTTTCCAATAGATTTTATTTTCTACAACAACAAAAAAACGACACCGTTAATAACATATAATTGCTAGGCTATAGATAATAATTAGGCTACCATCTACTTCCAAAATAATTATCTAACCTACTTCCAAAATGAGACAAGCCGAGTTTTATGTTTGGACTTATTTAGTTTAGTTTTAGATAGAACTACATCATTTTCTAATACACAAAAAGCTGGCATTAATTGAAAACTTAAATGAGTCTACGACGCGGCTCTCTCTAGCCACAAATAATCATTTTCACATTTCATGATAAATGTGTTTTAATTAAGTCAGTATCGAAAATCTGTCTTTGATATAGGCCTAGTCTAATAATATGCCATTTAGCAGATGCTTTTATCCAAAGCGACTTAAAGTCAAGACTTAAAATACATTTTTACGTATGGGTGGTCCCGGGGATCGAACCCACTACCCTGTCGTTTCAAGCGCCATGCTCTACCAATTGAGCTACAGAGGACCACAGTGTAGATCTATTTATCGAACCATTTCCACATAATGGATCCGATAAGCTTAATTCTCTATTTACACCATACGCATGCCGTGATGCAGGTGGTCTGATTTGTCTTGAAATGAATTCTCAGTAATTTGATGATCATTCAATAATAGGCTGATAGAAAGAGTTTCTGTAAAATGGCAAAAAATTAGACAATAAATGGCTTTGAGATATTCCAAAACACAGCATGCAGAAAATAATGCTGCAATGATTATGTAGATCAAATAGACATTATACATCCAACAGGGAAATAGTGATAGGCTAATCATTTCTCATCAATTACTTAGCAAAAATGTTTTATTTATTTATTTATTTTGTATCAATTGAACGAGGGGCCCACTGCATATGTAACTTGTTGCTGTACCCCTCAATACAACCGTAGCTACAATAGGACAACGATGACTACCACAGCAAACTGCAGTTGCAGCCTCAGAGCACGCGAATGGCGTTGAGCAGAATGCAGGTCTGCAGCGACCCCTGTTGGTGCATGACAGACACGACTGAGTAAATGAGTGGTGTTCACTGCTCACAGGTCTGGCCTTCTTTTCAACATTTAATGAATGTAATGGACTAGGGCTATCTATCTTTAGTAGACTAATGCAATTGTTATATAGTAAAAACAGACGATCATTGTAACAACATATGTTGAAATTAGTGAATCTATAGGTTTATGCATGGAGGTAACTTTTTACCTCATTGAGAAAATCTAGCCTACATTTTTGAAATTCCAATTTCTATAAAATGTTGACGCTCTGACTACAATTAAGACTGTGAATATTTGTATAAAACAACAGTCGGTTACCTGAAGTGCATTGATCAATAAAGGTACAATAGGAAACCCATCAGTCAGAGAGAGAGAGAGAGGGCCTGGATCATAGCGACACTGTTCTGGCTTTAGACCTACAGACACAACTAGACAAGCACGTTGGGCAGACGGAACTAATGAACAACCAACCGCTTTGGGTTAATAATCAAATGAGAGGAGAGGTACAGGTCAACCCTGTTCTCTTTGACAGGATAGACCTCAATTAAAGAGAGATTGTGATCTTTAGTCAAGTCTATTTGGGCATGTGTAGTAGGCCTGTTGGTTTTAGTAGGTCTAAGCGCTCAGGTGCCATTTTTTCTTTGTCGTTGATCTGCAGATGTTTTTTTGTTTTTTTACCCGGTTCCATTTATGTTGTAGTGACGTGCTTGCAGATGTGTGGTTTTCGTATTCAGTTTCATATCTCTGTATGTAACATTACTTTGAAAAATGGCTAGTGGAAACGATACCAGACTTTTGATTGTAAGCCTAACAAACGAAAACTTAAAATAACAATTGTTATTTTTTCTATTTTGGTCAATACAATTTTTTATTGAGCAATTGCATAAGCCTTCACTTGTCCTTTAGAAAGAGTAGGATACGATTGTTTCTGATGTAAAAAAAAAAAAAACTACTGAATGACAATTTATTATTACTAACAAACATTCACCAATTTTCAACAGATATCTGCCAATAATAGCTATAGAAAGATAATGCTGGGACTGCCTTAAACATCATGCATTATGATGACTTCATATGACATGTGAGGTATTCACTTCTTAGGCCTAAATGTATTAACCTGAGATCCTAAATACCTGCCTTGCTGATGTTTATTTGATGCTAATGCTGGACAAAATAATTTCAGTGAATAAGTCCTTCAAAAATACGTTACCTTTTTTTTGCAGCTTGAAATCCCCACATCCACAGTAATGGCTGACAGAGAGATGTCTACAGGGTCCCTGTGTATGTGTTGGGCTCTCTCTCTCTCTCTCTCTCTCTCTCTCTCTCTCTCTCTCTCTCGCTCTCTTTCTCTCTCTCTCTCTCTCTCTCTTTCTCTCTCTCGCTCTCTCTTTCTCTCTCTCTCTCTCTCTCTCTCTCTCTCTCTCTCTCTCTCTCTCTCTCTCTCTCTCTCTCTCTCTCTCTCTCTCTCTCTCTCTCTCCCCCCCTTGGTCTCTCTCTCTCTAGCTCTGTGTCTGTAGCAGGTAGACAGGAAGGTGGTAGGTTACTGTTGTGGTTTAGAAGCCCCCACATCTCCACCACCTACTCTCTCTCTCTCTCATCCTGTCCCAGGCCCAGCCCAGGATGGTTGTTTTTCACTAAGAAGACCCTAATTTCTCTCTCTTTCCTCTTAAACTGTTCTTGATGTAAATGTCAAGCTTAGTGTCTTCAGGCCATAGGCCTGATTGTTTTTAATTTCAGTATGAATACAATCCACTAGCCTCTCAAATATCGTATAACTCTGTAGCTCAGCTGGTAGAGCACGGCGCTTGTAACGCCAAGGTAGTGGGTTCGATCCCTGGGACCACCCATACACAAAAAAATGTATGCACGCATGACTGTAAGTCGCTTTGGATAAAAGCGTCTGCTAAATGGCATATTATTAACACAACTAAACATTTCACTCTAACTAAAAAGTCTGCTAGTCAGGAAAATCATCCCACTGGGCACAGACGTCAATTCAACGTCTATTAAACATAATTTAACTGAAATGACACGGAAACAACGTTGATTCAACCAGTGTTTGCCCAATGGGATTTTATCATCATGGGCTACAACACACAGTAGGTCAACTGGTTCATTACTAGAGGTGGACGTGTAGTTACTAAACTAATATGAAATGAATAAAGATGTAGTTACCAAAATAAGGACGCATATGTCTATTGTAGCCTACCAAGTACTCTGACAGTTCACATCACAGAGCAGAGAGGATCTCTGGGACAGCACATCATGCGGCGCATACACCGGAATGCACCAGTACGGAGAAATCATCATGTATTCATCCAACCAGGAAAGAGAGAAAATTCACATTAGACTGCGCTCTCCGCCGGTCCTCCTGATGTCACGGGGTTATCTACCGGGAGATCATCATGACAGCTGGAGAACTGAATAGGAAACTTGATTAGAGTTATAGTTTTTAGAAAACGGTCTTTCTATTGACAGAAGTGCGCCACGCGCATGGATCACTCAGCGATGTGGTAATACACTAAAGCACTAGCCTACACAGCGCTCCGAACGTGCTGTTGCAGAACTCAAATATGAGTCAAATACTATTATAGATGCAGATAATCAAATTATATTGGTAACAGTAGGCCTATCTATTCATTGGTTTTGCATGCGATTTACACTGAGTATACAAAGCATTAGGAACAACTTCCTAAATTATTGAGTTGCAACCCCCTTTTGCCCTCAGACCAGTCTCAAATCGTCGGGACAATGACTCCAATGCTTCCCACAGTTGTGTCAAGTTGGATGGATGTCCTTTGGGTGGTGGACCATTCTTGATACACACGGGAAACTGTTGAGCGTGAAAACTCCAGCAGCGTTGCAGTTCTTGACACAAACCGGTGCGCTTGGCACCTACTACCATACCCCGTTCAAAGGCACTTACATATTTTGTCTTGCCCATTCACCCTCTGAATGGCACACAAACATAATCAATGTCTCAGTTGTCTCAAGGCTTAAACAAGTTAAGTGGATTTAACAAGTGACATCAATAAGGGATCATAGCTTTCACCTGGATTCACCCGGGCAGTCTATGTCATGGAAAGAGCAGGTGTTCTTAATGTTTTGTCCACTCAGTGTCTGTGATACAGTAGGTTAGATGGAGTGTCAACTTAACGGCCTCTTCTCTGCTCTGTTAACTTCTGTTATTGAATGTTTCCTCCTCCTAGGGATCAGGGTCGCCTCCTGTTGGTTACATTGTAACATATTGTGGAGGAAACAACTCTATCCCTACTACTACTATACACTGTATTCCGTTGTGACCATACACTCTTAGAAAAAAAGGTTCTGGATAGAACCAAAAAGGGTTCTATTGCTTGCTTCATATATGTTACCCCTAAAAGTTATATATTGAACCCTTTTGTGGAGTTCTTTGATCAGAACCCCATGGGAGAAGTGGGGTAGTGGGCTGAATGTGAGCCCCCCCACCATGGGAGAAGTGGAGGGGTGGACTGAATGTGAGCCCCCCCCCATGGGAGAAGTGAGGTAGTGGGCTGAATGTGAGCCCCCCATGGGAGAAGTGGAGGAGTGGGCTGAATATGATCCACCCATGAGAGAAGTGGGGTAGTGGGCTGAATATGATCCCCCCATGAGAGAAGTGGAGTAGTGGGCTGAATGTGAGCCCCCCATGAGAGAAGTGGGGTAGTGGGTTGAATGTGAGCCCCCCATGAGAGAAGTGGGGTAGTGGGCTGAATGTGAGCCCCGCCCCATGAGAGAAGTGGGGTAGTGTACTGAATGTGAGCCCCCCATGAGGGAAGTGGGGTAGTGGGCTGAGCATTCCTTGCCATATTAGGGGAGCAGCTGTTTGCTTATCTCCTGAAGTGGCCACTACAAGCCACTGTGTATTGTGATTACACTCCAGATTGAAAACATTCATTCATTCATTCATACAGAGCTGACGATGATATGGTCTTCAGGCCACAGACACACAGAGAAACTCAGTTCTAGATGAGGGACGATGCTTTACAGTATGACTAAACATGACTAGGCTATATATTCCCAACATCCCCACAGACAAGCATTGTAGACTACTCAGGGCTCTAAAGTGCGACTTGGAGTTTTATTTTGGGAGCACCGTGCGACTATAAAAAAAATCCTATAAAAAAGAACAACCATATTTCGCCGCAACACTTCTCAAACAAGACAGGTTGAAGCCCCGCCCCCTGTCACTCAACAGGCAGGCAGCACACAGACAGTTTCTCTGCACTGTGCCTGTTTCTCTCAGCATTCACTCAACAGATTATTCTGTAACAATGATACTGCTTTCCAAGTTGCTTAGAAGTATGAATCCACATGTCTTCTCTATTATAATATTAATTTGTGTATCTTGCTTTTTGCAAAAACGAGTTTGTTAGTCTAAGGAAGCTGGCATGTGCCTAAAGCTAATAGCTAATGCTAATCGCTAACTAGCTAGCTGGCAAGCTAAATGCCCTTTAGGTAAATGCACTAACTAGGGCAGAGTTTCCCAAACTCAGTACTCGGGACCCCAAGGGGTGCACGTTTTGGTTTTTGCCCTAGCACTACACAGCTGATTTAAATAATCAACTAATCATCAAGCTTTAATAATTTGAATCAGCAGTGTAGTGTTAAGGCAAAAACCAAAACGTACCCCCCTTGGGGTCCAGAGGACAGAGTTTAGTAAATGCTGAGCTAGGGCAAAGCAAACGTTAGTGCTAATACAGGTTGCTACCAGTTGTGGTGTATATATCAGCATGTTGTTTGTGCAACGGCATGTTCTGAATCAGATAGCCTATTTTTAAATCTTTGTCTAAATGTAACATCTATGTATCTATTAAAACGCTATTAGGGTTTTGCTTCCATTCAGGCACAAGAGCATTAGTGAGGTCGGCACTGATGTTGGGTGATTAGGCCTGGCTCACAGTCGGCCTTCCAATTCATCCCAAAGGTGTTCAATGGGGTTGAGATCAGGGCTCTGTGCAGGCCAGTCAAGTTCTTCCACACCTATCTCGACAAACCATTTCTGTATGGACCTCACTTTGTGCACAGGGGCATTGTCATGCTGAAACAGGAAAGGGCCTTCCCCAAACTGTTGACACAAAGTTGGAAGCACAGAATCATCTAGAATGTCATTGTATGCTGTAGCGTTAAGATTTCCCTTCACTGGAACTAAGGGGCCTAGCCCGAACCATGAAAAACAGCCCCAGACCATTATTCCTCCTCTACCAAACTTTACAGTTGGCACTATGCATTGGGGCAGGTAGTGTTCTCCTGGCATCCGCCAAACTCATATTTGTCTGTCGGACTGCCAGATGGTGAAGCGTGATTCATCACTCCAGAGAACGCGTTTCCACTGCTCCAGAGTCCAATGGCGGCGAGCTTTACACCACTCCAGCCAACGATTGGCATTGCGCATTGTGATCTTAGGCTTGTGTGCGGCTGGTTGGCCATGGAAACCCATTTCATGAAGCTCCCGACCAACAGTTCTTCTGCTGACGTTGCTTCCAGAGGCAGTTTGGAATTCGGTAGTGAGTGTTGCAACTGAGGACAGACGATTTTTCAGCACTCGGCGGTCCCATTCTGTGAGCTTGTGTGGCCTACCACTTTGCGGCTGAGCCGTTGTTGCTCCTAGATGTTTCCATTTCACAATAACAGCACTTACAGTTGACCGGGGCAGCTCTAGCAGGGCAGACATTTGAGGAACTGACTTGCTGGAAAGGTGGCATCCTATGACGGTGCCATGTTGAAAGTCACTGATCTCTTCAGTAAGGCCATTCTACTGCCAATGTTTGTCTATGGAGATTGCTTGGCTGTGTGCTTGATTTTATACACCTGTCAGCAAAGGGTGTGGCTGAAAAAGAATCCACTAATTTGAAGGGGTGTCAACATACTGCTGTATATATAGTGTATCTCTATTAGAATCCACTAATATGAAGGGGTGTCCACATACTGCTGTATATATAGTGTATCTCTATTAGAATCCACT